>NC_020492.1:6717902-6744211 GCF_000184155.1 Fragaria vesca subsp. vesca
GCTAAAGATTATGGATCATGATGCCACAAAAGATCATCGACAATATGTAGTCAATTAAGGTGGTAAGCAATCCACTTGACTAATAACTCAACAAGTAGAGTTATATGAACGTTTCGAGAAATGCTCTATGAGTGCATTCCACAGTACTTTGTGGTCATTACTTTTTGCACAGGTTGCCATTGAAGGTTTTTGTCGATGTGGCGCTTCAAAAACTTTGAGCGCATGAGATGTGAAATCTCGGCATCTAGGCTTGTTAGCCTAGGGGTCAAAACATGTGGTTTAATCCTTTCCAATGAAAGGTTCCACAGATACCAAGCGAAGATCCGCCTTAGGCATCTAGTACGTCAAAACTCAAAGGAGCAGAATGTTACATTGCTCTTGCATACAAAACCAAGCTGTTATGAGACTCGATAGAGGTCACAAACGATGCTTTTAATGGTTTGTCCTTCGGATTGATCATACACAGTCCGGAAAAGCCGCGAATTGATCAAACGCAATTCGGAAAAAGGCCTCGGATTGATCAAACACAATCCGGTGACAGGTCGGGGTTGATCAAACACAACCCGGACAAAGAAACAAGAGTGATCCAACATACTCTTCACCCGCGAATAAAATTCCGGGATTTTTGGTACCTACACACACAAAATCCCAAGCATAGAATGGAGATGGAGAAGGGAGGAAAGGATTTTATCCTCCCCGAGTTATTAAACTTGGAAAAGTTTAAGGTTTCAAAAACATACCTTTCTAGAGGCTGCCGAGAGAAGAAATAACGTTTCGCCTACTTATACTTCGAATTTGGGGCTGAAAATTTGATAGGAGGAGCAGCTCTGGATGGGGAAGCTGCTGTCAAAATTTCAGGTTGATCGGAGCAAGGGAAGGTGGTGAACCGGTGGTCGGTAGCGGAGGCGGTCTGGAATCTTCCGGCGGCCGTTTCGGAGACTTTCCGGCCGGTTCTCAGGGTGAGACTGGCGGCGTTGGATCCGGGACGGAGAGAGCTTTCTGGGGATATAAAATTCTGGTGGAGAACAGTTGGAATTTTGGTCGGAAATCGGGAAAAACAAGGCTGCCCGATTTTAGGGTTTTGGTTTTTAGGGTTTAGAAAAAAAAATGGTGGGCTATTGGCTCTAGGGTTAGAACAAAGTGCATGATAACGAGATGAAGAATAAAGTGTAGAGACAAAGAGATAGCAAGAGAGTCATCTTATTCATTGATAGGAGCCCTTTATATAGGGAATTACATAATACCAATATGGTAAGGATATGAATACATAGATCTAGTCTAACTACATATCCTATTGGCATAAGGCCAAGGCACACATAGAGAATATCCTAGAACATAAACAAAATAATTTATGTGGGCTAGACGGACACATGCTGCGTCTAGGCGGATACATGTGGTATGGGCCCAAAGGCTGCGGTCTATTAATAATAAATCGATGAAAGCAGAGTGCAAAGACTCAAAATGAACCAAATTTTAGTTAGTAACGTTCTAGTATGTGTGGAGGGAAGCCAATTTCTTGGCAGATAAATTAACTAATTTAGGCCATCTTGTTTCAGATTCTATGGCTTGGTTGTATCAGTTACCTCCTCAGCACAACCTGCTTTTCAGTTTGATATGTTAGGCTCTGGCTGTGCTAGAGGTTTCCTTGTAATGTGTTTTTCTCAATTAAAAAAAAAAAAGAAGACTCAAAATAAAGAACTGAAGTGTACCTAAGCACTTGAGCAAATATTCCTCATGACTTGAGCTTCTTTCGGCTTCGTCGTGATGAGTTTCTACCAGTCCTTTTAACATTCTCTTTCTCCTCGATCCAAATTAGACTCTCTTCATATTCAACAATGGCAAACCTGCTTCCCTCAATCATATACAGATTACAGGCCAAGCTTATCTTTTTCTTTACGATCCATCCTCATGAACCAAATCCCCTTGCCATAGCAAACCAACCGCACGGTGATCACTCAAGCAATGGCTGCACAGGCAAGTTGGAAAGATCCAGGTTAAAAACCTTAGTCCAAGAATCACTCACGTCATATTCTCTCATCGCCAAAAAATCAACAGTCACAAGTAATAGCCTCATCTGTATAACTCGCCGCACAGAGGCACCCTCCAACAACCCCAAGGTGGCACCCTCATCCGTATACAAACTTCTACCAATCTGTATGGCGAAACTAGTGCTGGTGGTGGAGACGATAGGCTTCAAGTTTAAGGATTCGGCTTTTCAGATGACACTTATCATCTGTATGTGACTTTGGAATTGGGAGATCACTCTCATAGAATGTCTACGTTGAACTTATAATATTCCCTGCAAAAATAACCTTATTTGCATTTGATCTCATTCTCTTCATATTACATGTATACTAATCCAAACCAACCTGCATTACAAATGGTAATTTGGTACCTATCAATGTCACCATTACGAGAAGTTGAAGACTACAATTTTTCTTTAACTGTTCAGCTTTCCCATAATCAAACATTCAATGCTTGTGATGATCGAGCTTGACCGGTGTAGGGAACGCACTTGGATACAGAGAGAACGTATATTGATGCAGTGAGAAGTTAGAAGGTAATCTTTTTTCTTATTTTAGTTCATTGTTTGATGTCTTGTGGCTCAAGGAACTCAACTGGAGTTGACTACAAGGGATTCATAAATGAAAAAAGAAAAAAAAAATTACTCGTTTTGACCAAATTGTTAGTTACCACCCTTGATTGGTTTTCACGGAGAGTTGATACCAATAAGTTTCAAAATAAGCCACTGTTAAATCGTCAAAACAAGGTCACAAATATCCTTCAGCCTTATGTATAGGCACTACCAGAGTTGAAAAGAAATGTCACAATGAGGAAAATCAATTGCTTTATAAGCTGGAAGTCAGGAACTGTATGAACCTCAAATCTCAATCACTCTTTTCAGTACTGTCAAATTAATGTTGAAAATTTCAATATTACAATTGAAAAGTAGTTTAGGAATGGACTCCGTTATGATCAGCTGGTTCCCAAATTCTGTAATCTTTACAAGAATTCCTTACAGTTCTATTGTTTCTTCCCCTACTGTAACTGCGAAAACATAAGAAAGAACAACCAAAACAAAAATATTAACATTGAAACTAGAAGTTCCTAAGAGCAACTTGTGTGTCTTGACAAAAAAATTATATGATCTTTTCATCCCACACTGCCCTGGCATATAAAATTGCTGTATCATAGACAACTCCTTTAGTTACACTGCAACAATGACATCTTCAGTTTCGAAAATATAATCAATTCAAAAACGATTTTTTGGTTCAAATTTTTTTCCTACTCCCCCCCTTTAAAACATGCTCTATTTGTGCTTAACTTATATTTAATAGTGATACAGTATGTACATACCAGAAGAAAATAAAACAAAAACAAAACAAAAGGAACCAAATAAAATAAAGGGCAGTTGCAACTTACATACTCCATTTATCGCTTCAAAAACACCGCTGACAAGATTGCTCATTCTTTCAATCACTTCACCAGTTTCAAGATCAGCTTCAAGCTCTAGTTGGCAGGCCATGGTTACGATGGAGGCATCAGATAGGTGTCCCCGAGACCCATCAGGTATTATGGAAAAACCAAAAGGTCTCAAGGAACAAGATAGTTGCCCAAATCCTAAAGCACTATTGACTTCTGATTGGTCGATCTGTGATGATATAATGAAAGAGCAAAACTCATCTTTGGAAGCCTCTTGTAACACATATTCAAAATTCTGTCACATTTAAAAGATTTCAGATAAGTCAGTCAAGATATAGCACCAACATGAAACAGTTAATTAAAGCATATATCACCTCTGTAGACTCGGTTTGCATAACTCGTTCTGTAGACTCGTTTTGATTCACTCTCTTTGCATGTATAGTAATACAGTTGCTGTGATCATCCGTGACTAAATTTATCACTTCTTCAGGCTCTGCCATCTCTTCTAAACATGGCCACTACCATACACAAAAGTGTTAACAGTTTCATACTAAAGTGATTCAAAATAACTTGACACAACATTTAATATAGCAAAGTTATAAGGTTGAACCATATATACCTGTAATTGTCGATTCCTTTTGACAAGAAAGTTGAAAACGGAGAGTGGTGTTGCTTCAACTCTGGAGGTAGTCACTGCCATGTAATTATTTCTTTGTGCATCAGTATCCTTTAAAATCTTGATTCCTGTATCTGATAATAAATCCCATTTATTTTCATCTGGATGCTCAGCTATGTAGCTCAAAAATACCATCTTCAATCTTCTAGCCAATGTCAGCAGAGCATGACGAACCGAAAATGCTATATTTTATTCAAACAGAAACACACAATAAGAAATCACAACATATTTAAATCAAACAAATAAATAGGATTTAAAATCCTCAAGAACATCTTGAGACAACTGCTAATAAAAACAACATAGATGACACATTTGTATCAAGTGTGCATTTATGGACCTACTACAACCATGGTTAGCGATCATACACAAAAATATAAAAACATTTACATGGATAAGACATTACCATGGTTCATAATAGGCAATTTAACAGTGACAAATTTACTTTGGATCCGCTTTTCTTTGGTTAGTAGCATACTAATCCAGTGCTTTGCATCGAATGCCAGGTTTGAATTGACACCAGAGTATATACTATCTTCAACATTGTAGTTATGTATTTCCATATTCTCAATCCATATAACCTGCATGGATAGAGCAATTCAAAAGTTGGATCAAAAGTTCCATACGACCACTACAAGATTTTACAATTGGAATCTTTTGCAGATAATATATACCTCAGAATGGTCATCACGCCTCCTAACAATGACCCCAGAAGGCCTTCTCTTACAGTTGACATTCAATGTAGAACTTAAATGCGGAAAATAGTCAGTCGATACATCAACAACAGCCCATACATCTGGTATGACTTCACGCAAAAACCTAATGAAACTGAATTTACGTGTTGGCGCACATGGCATTGGCAAGAGAAGTTCAGCATTTATCTGGCCGATATAAACCATATATTAGATTAGTGTCATTACACATTATATATAATCAGATTCATAGACCTCACTAGCATATAGGTTAGAGCACTACAGTAACAAAACACCAGTAAACATATGCGATAGTGTTTACCGTTTTTACACACTTGAAATTGTCCCTGTTATGTGGTGGTGTATTAGGCGCTAAATTACTCATAACACCAGATGACACTTCAGCAGTTCTGTTATGAACGATATTGCAAAAAACTGAAGCCCATTCGTCCTGGAAATAATGACACAAAACAAACACACCTAAAATTAAAGCGAGAATCGAAGAAATAGCAAACCTAAACTGCAATTCCATAGACGAAATTTAAACAAAAACCGAAGAAAATAATAAAAGAAATATCACACACCACATTTGTCATGGTAGTAACCACATTATCTAGCCTCAATGGAACAATGCCGCTCTCAATGGAATACTCAATCTCCATCCCAGGCGATGGCGGCTCCCTAAACATATGGTGGAGTTTCTCAATTGAACCGAGTACTGGAATATCCACAACCCAAGTGTTTGCCTTCAAAGCCAAAGTCATGATCTCTTTGTAAGCTGCCATGCATATGTTATAGCACTCTTGCATTTCTAGGAACTTGGGCACTCCTTCCTTCACCACTCCATTTGAAGACGACAACGCCTCATCAAACTTGACAATGACAACACATTTCAATCCATAAAACATATCAAGACTAATCAAAAATCAAGAACTCCAAAATCAAACACCAAGAAATTGAAATCTAATTTCAATGAAGAAGAAAAAGTAACTTGAAATTCGAGTGCAAGAATGAGTACTTAGGCCTTAAGAAAATAATTACACAAAGGAAAAAATTATGAGAAAGTGAAAAGAGTGATACCTCCTTAGCTTCTACTCCCATATTGAGGTTTGTAGCAGTTGAATTTTTCAGACCTAAGTATGACTATATGGACCTGCAAAATCTATACAGTCTTCATAGGAATTTTTGGAACCCAGATTTCTTTAACACCTCCATAGAACATATATAATTCGAATTAAGAACAATGGTTTAAGATAGATCAAGAGAGAATTTGAAATATAGTTTCGACTCTCACCCGATTAAGCCTGTTCTTGAGTGCGGATACCTCATAAATCGAAAGGCTTGTTGAGTAGAGACGAGAAGGGTTTGACTCTTGGTCAGAATCAGAGAGAAAACCTAGTGATACCCTGAGACCTTTCGGGTGCTCGTTTGCCGTTTATATAGGTTTGGCAATCAGTAAGGCATGTGCGATGCACGTGATTGGGATATTCATTATTTAATGGGAAAAGGAAAAGAAAATCTAGGATTTTACTAAGAAGAGTCCTAGTTTGAGAGTAAAACCGTAAAACTCCCAGTAAAGTCCTAGTTTGGCTTCCTCTGTACAAAATTGGATACGAAATTTTACTAGGAAGAAATAATTGATAAAGTTGTCTTCCAATTTGTAAAGTTTTGTTTCTTCGATTATGTTTAAATTGAAGCATGAATACACACCGTGAATTGAATAAAATACAATAAAAATTGTAATTGTTCTAGGATATTCTGTATCTTTCTAGATATTCTTTATGTGTGTCTTGGCCTTATGCCAATAAGATATGTAGTTAGACTAGACTTTTGTATTCATATCCTTACCATATTGGTATTATGTAATTCCCTATATAAAGAGCTCATATCAATGAATAAGATGATGATTCTCTTGCTATCTCTTTGTCTCTACACTTTATCCTTCATCACGTTATCATGCACTTTGTTCTAACCCTAGAGCCAATAGCCCACCATTTTTTTTCCAAACCCTAAAAACCAAAACCGGAGGTTCTCGGCCCTGCCTCGGCCACCGCCGCCGCCGTCGCTTCTCGGCCGTTTGCTCCGCTGCTTTCTTTTCATCCGATCAAGCATCCAAGTGTTTACGGTATGTTTATTTTACAACCTTAAAACTCTTCCAAGTTCAATAACCTCGAGGGAGATAAAATGCTTCCTCCCCTTCGTCTACTTGATAGGAGCATAAAATGCGACGATTTTATAATTTAACCTTTGCATTTAACTTGGCTATTTTCCTTTAAAAAGATCGTTTTAACTTTGTTATCTTCTTAGGTACTTCGTGGAGCAGGATAATGCAAATATGTGCTCAAGTGATGCAAGCAAAGCTTCCAATACGAAATAGAGATGTCAAGGATGGAGATTGATCACTCACATGGTCAAAAATATCAAGGAAAGACGATGGAACCACTTCACCAAAACAGAAGCTGCAAACACAAAAAGCTGAAAAATGGTTTCTGCTTATTTTCTCCGGTTTTCAAGGCTTATTTCCATGCGGTTTCGAGAATGGTTTCACCAAGATGACTGCCCAGATTTGTAGAGGAGCATTTGTAGATCAATTTGGACTCAAGAATCATCCAAATCGGTGATTTCATCTGGGAGTTATGAAGCTCCAAAGTTGGACAGAAAATCAGCAGTTCCGGGAAAGCTGTGCAGTAGTCAAGTTCCAGGCAGTGTTTGGGCTGGTTTCTGAGAATCTTTCTTGGGGGTTTTTGCACGAATTTGAAGAGTGACATCATTAATATAATTTTCCCAAAAGCCAAGCCCAGATTATATGTGGAAGACATTCAAAAGATGGCCCAAACATTGATTCTAGTCAAAGAATGAAACATAGTCTGAAAAAGAATCTTTGAAGACTTGGAGACTACTTAAAGCAAAACCTTAATACTAGAACGACTGGAAGCCGTCATACTGCAAGAGAGCCTTCACGTTGCTGCATCGCACAAGAATCCATCAAGGGGAAGTCGCCAAGATCATCGTCAACTCCTTCCATTCACAGTTTTCTTCTTCCCTTTGTAATCTTTAACTTTCGAATATGATTTATTTTCTCTGTGCGATTTCTACAATGATGTGTGGCTAGTTTATCTTAGTTAGGGGTGGAGGTTTGAAGCCCCGAATTATGCAATAAACTTTGTTTCACAACCTTGATTTCGTAATTACTTAGTTGGATTGTCTGTTTGGTTTTGATTTATAGAGAACTCTTGCTTGTTTATGTTCATGGATGCATACATAGAACATTATGAACTTGTGAGTGGGGCTAGAATTAGGTTGTTTAATCTCCTAAACGGTTAATACGGCTTAATTCAAGGTAGTAAACCTATAGGACAATAGGTGAAACCAAATAGAGAGACTTGCATGCTAGGTAGGCGTTCCACACTAGTTTTGCATACTTGTTCAATCACTTCCATTGATCTTAATGCTTAGAATAATTTATTGATAGGATAGCGTCTATACCTTGATTGGTTATTCTAAAGGCTTAGTAATGGTGCGTTCATCTTGCATAAGTAGTAAGAATTTACGCAGTGCGTTCACGGTTTATTCTTGATTGAACCTTTTCATAACTTGGTAGTTGGAATCTTGGTTGTGTGGACTTTGTTTTGAAGCATGTTCGGTGGTGAATTTCCTAAACCCCTAACCTCTTCTCTGTCTTGTTTCTCAAACTACAAATCAAAACTGTTTTCTTATTCTTTTGTCTTCTGTATTTCGTGATTTATTTAGTATAGTAAACAAACTCCAAATCCCCTGAAATTTTGTTTGCGTGTTCTTCTCTGTGTCTAGTGTAGTTTTATAAATTTTCATAATTTTCTGAGTAGTGTAGATTAGGTAGTTTAATTATATTTTAGTCTGCTGTTCGTCAGGAACAGTAGACACTTTTGTGACATTGTTTTTGTGTGTGAAATTTAAATACCCTCAATCTCTGGCAATGAATGATCCTTGCTTCTTTATACTACAATCGACAATCTTTTGCAGGGTTAAATTGTGAGGCTATTTTAGCCGTACCACTACTCCATTCTATGCTTGGGTCGCGGTGTATTTGCATGTACCAAAAATCCCGGAATTTTATTCGCGGGTCAAGAGTGTGTTTGATCACTCTTGTTTCCTTGTCCGGGTTGTGTATGATCAACCTCGACTTATCACCGGATTGTGTTTGATCAATCCGAGGCCTTTTTCAAATTGTGTTTGATCAATTCGCTGCTTTTCCGGATTGTGTATGATCAATCTGAAGGACAAACCATTAAAAGTATCGTTTGTGACCTCTATCGAGTCTCATAACAACTTGGTTTTGAATGCAAGAGCAACGTAAAATTCTGCTCATTTGAGTTTTTACATCGTCCTTAGAAGCATGACATATTTACAATCTACATGGTTAGATTGTGCCGTTTTGGTCTCTTCCAAGTGAAGATGACGCCCAGCCTTGCATCCTCAAGGAGGTTCGCCCACGTGTTTCCGGTTAAGTCTTCTACCCTATAGCGAATTTTCCATCATCAATTGTTCAACTAGGCTCATCCAAGCTCAGTGTGATGTCTTAGAATTGTCCGAAATTAAGGATATAGTGGTTTCAAGTGTGCCTCGCACTATCGACCCTCCACGGACATGCCTGGTCATACTGATTTGGAGTTACCGAAAGCTTTTGATTTTGGATCCCCCTAGCTATTAACCAATTGTCGTCTTGCAAAAGACGTTGAAGACTTATCAAAACCGGAAAATTATCATCATGATCGAATCCTCTAGGTCCTCTGAGTTAGTTTATGTTTATGTCAGGGAGCTTTTGCTAACTAGTCATGGAGTTTACGACCTTAGAACGACCGAAAAGACTTGGTTTTGATCATACACACGTCACTTTTGGCTAAGAAAAAAGCCTACACGCCACCTGCAAGCTTTATAGCTTCGCACATGCCAATTCTGCGAAAAACAGCAATCCGTCCCTTCTGGACAGTCAACTTCGTTTGAGCTTTGTGAATAGCTCCGGACGAACCAGACAGTGAGCTTTATATCAGTGGAAAGCTCTACGAGTCTAGTTTTCAGAACTTTTCGCGGTTCGTCCAGACCTATTTTAGCAAAGAAGTTATGGCTGTTTTAGTGTACAAAGGTCATTCTGTGCGAAAATTTTTATGCACTCTCGGGATTGCAGTTTTTCGTAGCTTCTTTCGATCCTTCTAAATGGTTCAAGTGGAACTATTAACTCACCTATCTACTCCTTCTTGTAGATATGTCTCATTGAGACATTGAGTGCTTCGCATATAGTGGAACTATCCACAACATTCTAAGGAACCGGCAGCTATCTTTGGATTTTGTGCCTTTGTAAATCTTCTGTGACTATAATGATTGAATCATACCGGTCATTCAGGGACACGGTTTAGCTTGAATCTTGATGCCTCATGGCACCATGATCAATGTCATAGATACCCTCTATACATTGAGAGGCAATCAAACCATATTGAGCTTTAAAGACATTCTTGTTAATAGTTTTCATTTGAAAACACATTGTGAGAATGAACAATAATTCTTTTGTGTATACCTTCTCATGAATGCGGACTGAAGCGCATCTTGGAGAAATTCATGAGTCAATCTAGTGGACTGTATGTCACTACGATTCGAATATCGAATCTCATGTTGTCGCCAAACATGATATTTGGGACACTGACTCATATAGACTTTGGTTTTGACCAATTAAGGTAATCCTGGAAGAGATATAATGGTTCAAATTTTAAGAAATTCTCATGGACATCCATTCTTCCGCTCAAAACGAAGACATTCGAGATCTAGCATCAACATGAAGAATGGTGGTGACCCGGGGGACATTGATGTCTCCCGAACACGACTCCAACTTATTGGAGGTCGTCCAGTCAATTCCTCAAGCAATTGAGGTGCACCGGCCTTCCTTCGATGTCGCATTAGCCCCCTGCAATGCTGATTGCTCGTTTTGAAAGCTTATTCTTTAGCTAAATTAGGAGTGAGACCCTCCTACACTAAATAACACAAAAGTGAACATTCTATTCTTACATCAAACTATGTAGATAGATACAATCAATTTGCAGACACCTTTTTATGCTTTATGGTGTTGGTTGAAGTGTTAACACACTGGTCACGTGTTACACTATTATCTACTGCTTATGTTGTTTATACTTCTACGAGCTCACTACCCATTCTTTAAAGAAGTTTATCGGGATGTAAGTTGAAGTGTCTTGTACCCCATGTTCACACGCAATACAGTCTCACCGAGGCTACGACCAAACAACTTTAGCTTGTCGCTCGAACATTATTGATGCACACCAATCTTTCTATTGCGTCTTGGGGATATGCAATATTTGCATGCAGCTTTACTATTCATCTACGACCCACCATCATTGAATATTTTTGTACTACAGCTCGTGACTGTGTACCATGATTGCAATCCTTGAGCTCAAACAAGATTGAAACGGATCTCTAATCCTTGAGCTCGGCTAAATGTTATTTCTAGGTGCCAAATCGCATTGTCACTACGTACAATGATGAGTCATTTGAGATGAAGAAGTATTTAGGTTGGATATGAACCTCCACCTATAAATCCGCATATGTAGAAACCTTGTCAGACAATTTCATTCACCGTTAAATTGCGGATTGTCACTTTGATGAGACAATATTCCCACTGTTAGGGGGAGATAAGAACACAAGTGTTCAAGTGGAACGACGTGAATTGTCGTGGTTTGTCCCCACTAAGTCTCATTTTGATCCTAAATGCTTAAAGTGTTAGATGAGACAATATTCCCGCCGTTAGGGGGAGATAAGAACACAAGTGTTCAAGTGGAACGACGTGAATTGTCGTGGTTTGTCCCCACTAAGTCTCATCTTGATCCCAAATGCTTAAAGTGTTAAAGTGACGAGATCACATGCTGCAAATATGTCTGCAAGGATTGATGTCTTATCAAGAGGACATGGCGCGACCAAAAGGAGTTGGTCTTGACGCCATCAACATAGATGGTGATATAGTGACGCCATATAGTGGCAAAATTGGTGTCACAGGGCCGTGTGGCTCCCCAAAAGGAGGGAGACCCTTAGGTTCGATACTTTCTCGCACTAGGAAGAAAGCAAGCTTGGCACAACTTGATCTATTGATCAGTGATACTCAAATCCGTCTCATGAAGTCTGAATTGTGATTATCGTTGGGAGACGCCTCAATGTCAAATCCAATCTATATAGAGATCTCTACAAGTATTACACTAGTGTACATGAGGACGTGAGATAATGAGTCTACTATCGAACCACCTTTTGTTGATGAATATCAACTTAGTTGATTGGCCTAATGGAAAGATGCGATCCAGCATTAACAAAGAGATAGGTCCTTGGGCAGGTGATGCCGACACCGCAAGCTAAACCCTATCAACTATGTCTTTGTTAGATAGCGTAGTGAAAACAAGAGCTTAGACTCACCTTATGGCGCAAGGTCTCTCACTAACACGCACTGAGATCAACTACGATGAGATATGCTCTCGTAATGGATGTCATTGAACTCCACTACTTTGTCAATTTGGTAGATTCCGAATAACTGAACATGCAGCATATGAATGTGGTCATAATAACATCTCTATGGGATCAGAGATATACATGAAGATCTTAAACGAACTTCATTTATCCGAATCAAGTGGCTCTAAACCACAAGAGCATGCGTTTGCCAAATGTATTGAAACACACATGGACTCTACTTGATTTGGAAGGGATATGGGTGAATTATGTCTTTGTGTGTTTATTTCGAATTTACATGGACTCTTAATGGATCAAGAGATGCCAATATGTATCAACATCCGAAGAAAAAGATTTTGGGAAGACACGGTCTCGATAAGGCACTCGATGACTGTATTGATGATGATTTTCCATCAATCGGCTTAGGCACTTTATAACTAGTGAGGCCTACATATACTCTCATGATTAGTCAAGGTCTTTGTTCTAAAGAGAGATCCGTTGTTTTGTCTAAAGCAAGATGACAAATATGTGTTAAGAGATGGAGTTCCTATCTAAGTACAATAAGACTCATCAATGTACTCAACACAATACGAAAGACTTGACATCTCATTCGCTATGAAAAGTTGTAAAGCTAAGTGTAGCTATGCGCCCACGCAACGCCAATGTAATGGCAGTAACTCTTTTTTCAATACTTAATGGTATGAAAGGTTGAGGCTTATTCTATCCCTACATAAGAAAGACACATCAAAAAAGAAATCAGAATCTGCCAAGTTTTGTAGGTCAACTTCCACGGGACCTATAGGAAATCTCACTCACTGGAAAATGGTGAAATTGGTACCATTGGAAAGGTCTATGTGTCTACTTTCCAGGGACACCAACCATTTGATCATACCTATCATATTGAGTGAGTTATGACCGTTTTCATAAAGTAGGACGAATCTGTCCGAGAATCTGATTTTGGCAAAACAGTCAACTTTGACTGGACTTTGTGAACAGCTCCTGATGAACCAGAATGTGTGTAATATACGGTTGGAAAGCTAAACGAGTCTAGTTTCCAAAACCGTTTACGGTTCGTTCATATGTATTTCCTAGAGGAAGTTATGACTGTTCTAGTAACTGAAGGTCATGCTGTGCGGAAATCTGATTTCCTGCACGAACTTATGTTTTGAGTTCACAAGCGGCCTTCTCCTCAAGATCTAAGTGTAAAAGATCATTTGAGGACGATACGGCATGATTTAGTTAATCATTGCCTAATGCCACATTTGAAGATATGTTAAAAAGCATTGACATGCTAAGTTGTTGAAATTTCCGTGATTAGTAAGAATGAGGAAGAAGAGCTCTATGATTAATGTAAAGATCAGGGGGAGGTGAGAACTTTAGGGGGAGTCTAGCACATACATACATGTTACTATCAAATGTGAAGGGTGTGTTGTACTCTTTTTCTCCTACGATTAAGGTTCAGTTTTTTTCCCATAGGGTTTTTGTGACTTGACGAGGTTTTTAACGAGGCAACAAATCAGCACCATTGGCATATCAGCGCGCGGCACAAGGGGGAGTATTCTAGGATATTCTGTATCTTTCTAGATATTCTTTATGTGTGTCTTGGCCTTATGCCAATAGGATATGTAGTTAGACTAGATCTATGTATTCATATCCTTACCATATTGGTATTATATAATTCCTTATATAAAGGGCTCATATCAATGAATAAGATGATGATTCTCTTGCTATCTCTTTGTCTCTACATTTTATCCTTCATCAGTAATGAATATAATTTCGTATATTCCCTAATTTTAATGGCTAAGTTTAGAATCTGGATATCAAAATTTCTTAAGAAGTGTATAATTTTCTCGGAGTAAAGGAACAAACAAAGAAATAAAAAGGAGAATTTTGCATACATTACTAGAAAAAGAAAAAAAAAAGAGAAAAAAGAATAGAAAATAAAAACAAGCGTTCACTTATTTGTGCAACTGAATTGTGACTTGTGAATATGTAGGTCACTCTTTCTGTACGTAAATCCCCTATCCATTCATGACGAATCCTTGTCACTGTCCGGATATAATTCCCGGTTGTCAGGACACACTCGTTGTAAATCACCCACTCTGGTTTGTGATCCAAGAAATTCGAGGGATGCAAATCTACCACTTGGTTTTCTTTCACTATCAGATAGTGCCCGTCATGTTGTAGATGAGCCACCTGCATGAAATATCCAGCAACCAGGGCATTCCTTATGTTGATGTGGTAGTCAGGACTGTTGAAATTGGTACTGCATAGCTTAAGGCTAAACCGAGCCATAATTCGCAGTAGCTGCTTCCTAACATCTTCTGCAGCCTTTAGTGCCCATGTGATCTAGAAAATTGTCATAGCACCAGGATGGATCCTCCTTGTTTTGTTTGAACGCATGGTACACATTTAGCATAGTGAGGTGATCTCCATCAATGTGCACAAACCTGGCTTTTGCTTCATCTGCAGCGGCTTTTTGAGCCTCATCCGCCCTAGGCCGGACAAAAGGATGCGGCACTGAAAGCATGGCAGCAATTGTCAAGATCTCATTGGAGCAGTTGTATTGAGGACTGACAACAAGCATCTTCGATATCTGAGGGTCCAAGGGGAATTCACTCATCATCTCCCCTATAATACAAAACCTCTAGTGCATCCTTCATTGTATGTATCAGGTGCAGGGGGATCCAAATAATCATAATGAACCAAATCTTTAATTCCTAGTTTCAACATGGTAAGAACTGTAGTTGCCAAGTTTGATCTCAATATTTCTGGATACGTCTCTCGCTGAAGCTTATTGAAACTTTCCTCGGTGTAAAGTCTAAAACATTTCCCGGCCTGTGTTCTCCGGGCACGCCCTTTCCTCTGATCTACACTTGCCTTGGAGATTGGAGACACCAACAACGATTCAACATGCTTTCGCGGATTATAAATCTTCTGCTTGCCAAGTCCTGGGTCAACTACATACACAATCCCATCTATGGTCAAGGACGTCTCTGCAACATTTGTTGACACCACAATCTTCCTCCCAAGAATTCGATCAAACACTTTTCAGGCTCAAGAGTCAAGAGTAGCACTCTTCACAACCAGCTTCAAGTCAGCTCTAACCACCAACACTCCCTTCAAAACCCCAAACAGAAGATCGGTAGCCAAAGTTCTTTCGTGCGGCTCATCAAGAATGATCACATCATATCTCTCAAACATCGGATCCGCCATCGCTTCCCTCAAAAGCATACCATCCGTCAAATACTTCAACACCGTCCTGCCACTCAAACACTCCTCAAACCAGACACTGTAACCAACCTCTTCCCCAACTCTCACACGAGTCACATCCATCTCTTCCGCAACACGCCTAGACACCGACATTGCAGGCTTGCAGCCACCCGACGCGGCTGAGTACACGCAACCATCATCTTCCTCCCTCTCCTCCTAGTCAACTCCAACTCCTCATCAACCACAGCCTCCAAAACAAACTGAGGAATCTGCGTAGTTTTACCGCTACCAGTCTCGCCAACCAAAATCACACTGATTGGCCTCGAAAGCCTACAAGAACTTGTCTCGGTGCCGCCATACCAGCAAGCTCTTCCTCTTGTCAAGAATGTCATAGTACCTCTGAGAGTAAGGCCTCCCAGTCCACCTGTTATTATTCATCACAACATTCAAACCACAACCCGAAAACCCTTTCTAATATATACGCAATTTTAACACAAATTAGCAAACATAAACAGAAACTAAATCAAACGCACAGTAAATTCATAGCTCCAATTTTTAACTAGAGTAAATTTAGAGAAACAAAGAACTTTGTAACAACTAACAAGTAATGAGATATATAACCAACCTGAACACGTGAGAGCACGTGTTTTGAGGTTTTTGGCCCAGAAATGATCTCCCGCTTTCAATAGGATTCCTACATAAGTTTGATTCGCATTGTGTTTTTCTTTGATGAGGCAAAAGGAGACGTCAAACAGAGGCTGGATGGCACTTATACGTATATGATGATTCAAGTTTTGGTACTTGTTAACATAACTCAGTTCAATGAAGTTAATAATTAATCATCAACTCTTGTTACATATCTGTTACATATCAATACTAAGATTCTACATATACATGAATTATGAATACATGATCTCTTCTGAAGTTGTGATAATCGGAAAGATTAATTTGTGATTGTTGAGGATTCAGATGTTGTACTCGACTAGCCATTCACCACTAATCTTTGTCACTGTTCGGATAAAACTCCTGCTTGTAAAGACATACTCATTGTAGATCAAAAACTCAGGTTTGTGATCCAAAGAACTCGAGGGATGCAAATGTACCACTTGTTTCTCCTTCCTTGTCAAGTACTCTCCGCTGCGTTGTCGATGAGCTACTTGCCTGAAATATCCTGCAAGAAGAGCCTTTCTTGTGTTGATGTAGTAGTCAGGACTACGCAAGTCAGTACTACATAGCTTGAGGTTAAGACGAGTCATGATGCGCATCAGCTGCTGCCTAACATTGTCTGCAGCCTGCAATGCCTTATGACTAAGATAGTTGTCATAGCACCAGGATGGATCCTCATTGTGTTGCTTGTATGCATGATACACATTGAGCAAAGTGAGGTGATCTCCATCAATATGCGCAAATGCAGATTTGGCTTCGTTGGCTTCTTTAGTCTCATCTCTAGGCCGGATAAATGGAGTGGGAACAGAAAGCATTGCAGAAATTGTCAAAATCTCATTGGAGCAGTTGTACTGAGGGCTGACAATGAGCATCTTTGACATCTGAGGGTCTAATGGAAATTCACTCATAGTCTCCCCCACCTTGGTTAAGTTACCATCTTCATCAAGGGCTCCCAAAAAGTACAAAACCTCTAGTGCATCCATCATTGTCTCAGGAGCAGGAGGATCCATGAAATCATAATGACACAAATCCTCTGCTCCTAGTTTTTTCATGGTGAGTACTGTATTTGCAAGGTTTGATCTCAATATTTCTGGATATGTCTCTTGCTGCAGATCATTCTGGAAACTTTTCTGTGTGTAGAGTCTATAGCATTTTCCTGGCTGAGTTCTTCCGGCACGCCCTGACCTCTGCCGTGCACTTGCCTTGGAAATTGGAGACACCAACAAGGACTCAACATGCGCTCGAGGGTTATAAACTTTCTGTTTGGAAAATCCCGGGTCTACAACATAAACAACTCCATCTATGGTAAGAGAAGTCTCTGAAATGTTTGTTGACACCACAATTTTCCTCTCAGGAATTTGCTCAAACACTTTCTGTTGCATAGCAGGTGGGAGAGTTGAATACAATGGCATCACTTTCACAGGACCAATGTAACACTTGTGATTGATTTTAGTAATTTCTCTATTAATTATCAGGCATGCTTCTTCTATTTCCTCCTCTCCAGTTAGGAAAAGAAGCACATCTCCAGGAGCCTCGCACGTAAGAATCTGTAGAACAGTTCGTATTGCTGCCTCCAAGTAATCCCTTTCGGGTTGCTGAGTATAAAAAATCTCCACAGGAAAAAGTCTGCCAGGAACTTCTATGAGGGGTGCACCATTGAAATAATGTTGAAACTTCTTGGCCTCAAGAGTAGCACTCATCACAACCAGCTTCAGATCAGCTCTGACTTTCAACACTTCTTTGAGAATCCCAAATAGAAGATCAGTAGCCAAAGTTCTTTCATGAGCTTCATCAAGAATTATGACATTGTATCTCCCAAACAGTGGATCTGTCATTGCTTCTCTTAAAAGCATACCATCAGTTAAGTACTTCAACAATGTCCTCTCACTGGTGCATTCCTCGAAACGAATACTGTAACCAACCTCTTCCCCAATGGCCACATCCATCTCTTCCGCAACACGGCGTGACACTGACATTGCAGCCACTCTGCGGGGCTGAGTACATGCGATCATCATCTTCTTCTTTCTTCTTGTTAGTTCTGGATATACATTATCAGCAACAGCTTCCAAAACAAATTGAGGAATCTGAGTTGTTTTACCACTTCCGGTCTCACCAACTAAAACTAAGCATTGGGTGGCCTTGAGGTCCTGCAAGAACTTCTGTTTATGTTGCCAAACAGGCAAAGTTCTCCTCTTCTCAAGGATGTTATAGTACCTTTCTGAGTAAGGCCTTCCAGTCCACCTGTTGTTGATGATGAGATCAATACTATTGCTTACAACTCTGTCGAGGTTCGATGAGGTTGCTCCCCCACCACTATTTGGTTTGCTCCTCTTGGAGTCGGATGAGACTGACTGGTTGATCAAGCACAGCTTCCTCTTCCTTTCGGTGCGGACTATAGAACTAGCCATCAATGAGAAAACCAAGTGCTAGCTAATGTAATGATCTCTGAAAGGGTGATGATACTGTCTTACTGAAAAATCACATCAAATAGGAATTTGATTATTTTTTCCAAATTAAATCCTAAATCCAATATATACAGGATTCAAGGCTTTTCTTGAGGAGAACTGGGTTCCTATTCCCAATAGGATTGTAAAAGTTTATGGCTATATGGGAATTTGATATGGATCTGGTTTGTAGCAACTGATCGAAAACCAAACCTTTCTTTTGATCGTATGAAAGCATGATGTTAAATGAAAGCATGAGTTTTCTTCAAGATCTAAACCCAGATCACCTTCTTGAGCCACACCAGTAAAATCCTTGCAGAAATTTCTTTTTAATGTCCCCATTTAAAGCTCTGATAGACTGATTGTACCTTTGGTTTTACTTGGTGAGAAAGCAAGCCAATCACAGTTCTTCTTGTTGGTCAATCACTGTTTCCTTTGCAGTTACTGTGTGTGTCTCTGTGGCTCTGTGCATGCAGAGAGCATGTGTAATACTCATACCATTTATGTATATCTAATATCTTTATAAAATTGCAGTCAAAGTCTGAAAATGCCAACACTCAGACATTCAGGTCAGCATTTTAACCAATGAGAAAAAGGGCCACTGGTCAACAATCACAGTGAACTTCCAAGTCCAAGTTCACAGATTACAGCAGAACCAAATCAGATAATATTCCCCTTTTTTTCTTTGAATTCTTGATCCCAAACCAATTTCTGATATGATTTTCATTAACCCTTTTCCAGAAACTTCATCCAAAACCACAGAGAAATTAAGCAAGTGCTAAAACAAATCACAAATTCACAACCATAATTGTTACTGTAATAACAGACATAGTGAAAGTAAAACCAACAAACTCTATCTGTGTCAGCAATCCAACAAATTCTAATAAATCACACACGCACACTTTGTGCATTTACTCCCTCTACATAACCCTCCCCTTTTCCCCTGCTCTGTTTCACTCTTTGCTTCAATTCCAATTCCCAAAATGGATTTCCCCACAAAACCATCCCTTTTGTTCTCCTCTGCTCTGCTTTTCCTCACAACCCTTGCCTCCTTCTCCTCTCTAGCCACAGCTGTGGACTACACATCCTTGGTTTACAAGGGCTGTGCTAATCAAAAATTCCAAGACTCAACTGGGATATACTCCCAAAACCTCCAATCTCTATTCAACTCTCTAGTCTCTTCAGCCCAGCAGAAAAAGACCTTCTTCACCACCACCTCCGGTGACTCCCCAAATGCAATCACAGGTCTCTACCAGTGCAGAGGAGACCTCTCCACAGCTGATTGCTCCACCTGTGTCACAAAGCTTCCATCTTTAACCCAAAAACTCTGTGGAGAAGTCATAGCAGCTAGAGTCCAGCTCAGTGGGTGCTACTTGCGTTATGAAATTTCTGGGTTGAAGCAGGTTTCAGGCACACAGCTGCTCTACAAGATTTGCAATAAGGCTAGTGGGTCTAGTGATTTTCAAGAGAAAAGGGACTCTGCTTTTGAGAAACTGGAGAGTGGGATCAAGAATGGTAGTGTGTTGTTCTATACTGGGAGCTATGAGTCTGTTTATGTTTTAGGCCAGTGTGAGGGAGATTTGGGCAGCAGTGATTGTGTTGATTGTGTCAAAAGTGCTTCTGAAAAAGCTGGTTCAGAGTGTGGTGATGCAGTTTCTGGGCAGATTTATCAGCACAAGTGCTATATCAGCTACAGCTACTATGCTAAAGGTGTCCCAAACTTAACTTCTTCTTCAGGTAAACTCACAGAGCAAACAATCTCAACTTTGTTTTTTAGTAAAAAGGATTTGTATTTTTCTTTTTGGGTCATTATCTAAAAGGTGTTTCAAATAACTGATATACGTTATTATGGATATATAATCAATTTCAAGTAGGGTTTTGAGGACTACTAAAGAACAAATTTCAAGTGGTATATGAGAGAGAGAGGATCAGCAGGATCCTCTTTATTAATCTTATGATTAACCAGTAAAATAGTAAATAAGAGTCACTCATTCTTGATCCTCTTTATTAATCTTATGATTAACCAGTAAAATAGTAAATAAGAGTCACTCATTCTTTTGTTTATTGGTTTTCCTTATGGTATGATGAAGGGTTAAAAGGATGTGTATGGGGATTGAACAGATGGCTTTATTTGTTTCCCTCTACATCTACTAGTTTTTGTGTTATATTTCAACACTTGGTCAAATATTGGCAATGATTTTGATGTGCTTAAATGTTGTAGGGACTGTAGGGTCTAACCATCACACAACACAGAAGACAGTGGCCATTGTTGTGGGAGGTGTTGCAGCTGTGGGGTTTGTATGTGTATGCCTGATGTTTATCAGGTCCTTGATCAAGAAGCGTAGTGCCAACAAATATGGAGACTACTACTGATTTGGTTGATGTCAATGAAGATATATGAGGATTTTTGTATAGCATTGCAGGGGAGAAAAGCTTGAGAATTTAGTGAAGGTTACATATCAAGGGGCTTGAAATGGGTTTTGAAGTTGGGATCTTTTTTCAGATGGGTGGGATTTAAGTTTAGGGATCAGCAAACACTAACTTATGGTGGAATTTGTTTAATTAATCATGTTTTGGCAGATATGGATCATATGGATTTTCAAATTGTTTTCTTTTCCCCTGCAGATATACCTTTAGCTTTTGATTTCATTCTCCTTTTTTGCATAAATGTTTACTTGCTTTGCTTCAATGATCAAAGTTGGGTAAAGGAGTTTGTTTCTTCCTATTGTATTTGGGTTCCTTGGTTGTTAAGCCATAAATTAGGATTTGCGAAGGAAAATATCTAACCCCACTTTATTAAAACACATTTGCATTATTTGGGATTGGACCCACCAAGGTGATGGAGCTAGCTTTCGAAAATCATAAGAACAACCTGGGTGTGTTGGTATTTGCTGGTAGAAAATTTAAGTGCTAAAATCCCTTTTTCTTTCTCTTTCAACTAGCTAGCTTAATCCCTATTGTTATCTGTTTTAATTCTGTTCATCAGTTTGGAGTTGAAATGCAAATGTGTTTTTACCACACAACCTACAATGAGGAAATCATAAATGATTCACGAAAAATATAATGATCAAGTAATTAACTATAGCACACGGCCAGTATCATTTGATCTAACGGTATAGTCTTTCTTTAATATATGAGAGGTTGTAAGTTCGATTTATGAAGTTGTAAAAAAAAAATAAAAATAAAAAATAAATAAAACTATAGATAGCACAAGCATTGTTCATCAGTTAGAATTTTTTTTGACTCAACACGTAACGGCGCCTCAAATCAAGTCTTTCTCCGTTCGCTACGATCTTTCTTCTCTTATGAAATTTCTAGTTTAATCGAGGGTCTTATTATCCAATTAGTTTTAGGAGATACCGAATCTTTCATTGATGCATAGTATTCCTTGTGCGTGTGTGACTTAAATCGGGCATGTTGCTCTATATTTCCAGATTTTATTTCTCAACATAATATACTTCCAGATTTAAGCCTTCACTAAATCAACCTGGAAACCAAGAATGCTCACAATATATAAGTCGATCACGATATACAAGTCCATCACGGCTAAAGGTTTCACGTACAACTAACTAACAGACAGTGGAAAATAATGGAAGCTGCAATGCATGCTGAACAAATAATGAGAATCGAGAGGAGGCACCCTACGCAAATGCAGTATATTGGGAGCTTGAAACAATATAAGCAGTGATGTCCTTGTGCTTGGTAATCTACCACAGTTCCTAAGTAACACATTCGTCGATTTCCAGTTGAATCAGTCTACTGCAATATTGTTCATGTCACCCCGGGGTGTTCAGACTACTTTGACGCTCGGGAGGGATGGAAACAACATGCATTGTTTGAGAGGTTGATGATCGAGGGTCGCGCATCGTGAGAATTTCCAGGTCGGCGACGTTGTGCAACTATGGTTTTACAAAGATCGCCAGAATCGGCTACGCTTTGTTATGCAGCACCAGGAGGCAGCTGATTCTAACGAATGCTAGCTAGCAAGTTATAGATTGATGGGTCATCGGTTAAGAGTATTCTTTTTGGTCAGTGTTAATGTTTTATTTAGCAAGATTGTAGACTCGAATCTCTATATGATTTATATACTTCTCTTACGTACTCTTTTATGATTTATATACATAAGGTATGATTTTCATTTTTCTTATCAAAATCAGAATCTTACTTGGGGTAAAATCTAAACCAAAACCTTACGTATATCCTGTTTGGGATCATTTTCTGTCGACCATGAATGTCTCTGTCTACTAGGACTTGTGGGTTACTTATTGCTGCATCAGGAGAATAATCACATCATGGCTCTATGTAGTAGGCACTAAAGTAGAAGAGTGGCCACAATAAGGAGAAAATTATGGCTCTATGTAGTAGGCACTAAAGTAGAAGAGTGGCCACAACAAGGAGAAAATGTTATCTGGGTCACTGAGCATGCGTCTTCATTGAGGAACCTGAGATTGGTTAACAGGTTTCATATACGTGTCTGCTTTTACAGTACCCGCCAATCTTTTTCTACTTCTTCTGCAAGTCTTTGGAATAAAAGAGCTGTCCATTGAGATGCTGCACATTACTATGCAACCGATCCAACAAACTAAAATTTCTTAGTCTAAATTTTGAGGGAGATTCCTTGCATCTCTTAGGTGCATAGGATTCTGTACATTGTGGGGTGGGGAACTTAGTTATCCCACAGGTTCTTTATGATCCTTTAGGGCGAAAGAGTACATAGTATATATCAGATATCAAACGTATATCAGAATATGCTAATCTTGAGTAATAAGAAAAAGCAAAACATCAACTTAAACTAAATCCCTCATAAGCAAGACAAAATTTAAACAAAGCACCAAAAAGAAATTAATTCAAAAGAATCTTTGAAGTGACTTGCTTTCCAAAATGTATGTTTCAGAAGTCAGAATCCCCTAATCTGGGAAAAGTGGAGAGATATCACTAGGCTAGCTCTCTCGTTCAAGGGGGAAGTTTTGGTACTCCTACATATTTCAAACCTACCACTTACCAAATTAGAAGTCACCATATCCGACTTGCATAGGCAAAATCAAGCACTATTACAATTAGTGCGCTTAACCGGCATATCAACACTCAATCGATCTGACTAGCATAAGCAAAATCAAGCCCTATTACAAGAAGTGCGCTTAACCAGCATATCAACACTCAATCGATTACACTGAGGGATATAATCCATAGCACAGCAACCAAAGGGATCTACAGACTCAATCTTTACATATGTGAAGGTGGTGCCTACAAAAGGTGTTGGTTGCTACATTCATCAAATTCAAACAGTTTACCTGGCTGTCTAAACCGAGTGGCCAAAAACCAGATAAAAAAGGAACAAGAAGCTGGAATGGTTCGTGCAGTGAACTTAACATTCTAAAAGAGTTTACGATCAAATACTGCACACTGAAATCAGTCATGATACCACAAAATAAAATGCACAACACGATAAAGTTCTCAAAACTGAAAAAGGTTATGGTTCAATTCAGCTGTGAAAAGACAACTTTGAGTGATGTTCCGAGTTTGTTGAGTCTCGACAAGCATTTGCAATTTTCTAAAGCAGGAAACATATGCATCATCTAGATATGTATTTTTTGAAAATTCCTATATAAACTCTTAATCGGGCATGGGTATAGATCACAACCAAATGTAACACAGGGTTCTAGATCCCTAAAGAGGATTCACTTATCTAAACTGTACCACTAAATGGCCTGGCTTCACCACATATCCTGGTATTTTTGGAGTCTCATATCACTAAAGAGCACTCTTTGCAGCAAGGGCGCAAGGATATAACTACAATCATGTACATATTTGAACTACAAGTTCTTCAGTTTTACCACTACACGGCCATAAAATTAGAAGCCCCACTCCCCCATCTCACCCATATATCTACGATCCGACCCTGAACAACACAAACAGCCTTTCTTCTGCATAAACCCTACGAAGCTACATAAGTCAGAACGAAATCCTAATCATGCTCACATGAGAAAATGAACCTAACTGAGTCACAGCAAAATGAATTGCACATCGAAAATTTCTACAATCAAGCATAACACATGTAAATCCAATTCTGAATAAAATTAAAATTATTGAACCCTAAATCAACCTCAAAAGAAAATCCATCTCCAAAATGACTAATACAAACGCATCGGTAGTCCGTAATAAAACCCTAAAATTACTGCAATCAAGCACATAATCTCCAATTCCAAACCCTAAGCGACACAGAAAAAAGCGATATACGGTACCCGATTGCTCCGACCCGACCCGGTCCGGTTTCACTTGGTGCCGAGGATGTTGGCCTGCTGGAGCTCGAGCTCGGTGAGCTGCTGGTCGCGGTCCATCTCGATGATGAGAGGCACGACGAGGATGAGGAAGGTGGTGCCGAAGATCCAGGCGGCCTTGCCGGTGCTCTTGAGCAGCTTCTTGGTCACGAACATGGTGTCGGAACTGTACTGCTTGCCCTTGGCGACGATTGTGGACTGGGAGATCTTGGTTAGGACGCCGTCGTCCTTCTTAGGGTTCCGCCGCTCCGGGAGGGAGATGCCGCCTTTGCGAGCTGGGGTTGCCATCGGTGAGAGAAAGAGAGATGAAGAGTCGTCAAAGAGGGTTTTGGGGTATCAGTGTGGATGCTGCTCTCTCTGCGGCTTTTCATATGTGTACCAACGACATGTCGTTAGGATTATTGAAGGGTTTTACAGTTTTCTTTTTGAGTCCTTGTGGTTTGGAAATGTACAGACTTTGACCCCTCTATAGTTTGATTTTTGTTACAATTATCGAAACTGCCATGAGATTATAAGAAAAAACGAATTTATCGTCAACCTTTCATCGTGATCCAATCTAAGAAAACACAAAATTAATCAAACTCGTAGTGTTCACATTCACATGGTCACCTACTGACCAAGGAAATCACGGTCAATCGTCGTTGTAGAAAACAAAACAACTTAACTGTAGAATAATACTTCTCACTATTGAATTTAAATCTAACGATGATTAACTGTAATTTCTTTGGTCACTAGGTGATATGTGAACACCACTGCTAATCAAACGGATAAGGATAACATCAATATTCAGAATATTTGCTTCTCTTAGAATGATGTGAGATCCGGAATTTGACAACAATAAAAACTAAAATGGAAGAACAAAATAATCTTAGAAGAGATCATGACACAAAATAATGCGAAATTTTGAAATTTGGCAACAGTAAGAATTAAAAAGGAAAAACATAATAACCATAGAAGAAATTAGGACACAAAAATACTATCTTCCTTTAGCGGGTTGGGACACGAGCTTTAGGTGTTCAGGGTTAGGTAACTCGAGACTGTGACATCAACTTAAGACATATGGGAAAAAAAAAAAAAAACAAAAAAACTACTTCTCAGAGCATCTCCAATGGAAGGGGTTATTTTCATTTGACATCTAATGTGGAATTTTTGACTATTTTTTCCCAATTTTTTCACTCCTAACCCAGCTGTTAAAAAAAATATATATATTCTATTGTTAGGATGTAAGTATTTTTATTATAACATTACAGCTCTAAGATTTGTTGGCTTTGTTCAGTGTAACTTGGTATGAAGGAAGNGAGAGAGAAGAAAGAGNGTAACAATAAAAAAATAAAAATAAAACAAGTAGCCCATGGGACGTATNAATTNTATAGATGAATCTAAAAACTAGTACATTACCCCGTGGACTAAATAAAACTACTACTAGGTTTAGGTACGGTTTGTTTTT
>NC_020492.1:6744231-6768332 GCF_000184155.1 Fragaria vesca subsp. vesca
AAAAAAAAAAACTAAACCTTCTCAGAGCATCTCCAATGGAAGGGGTTATTTTCATTTGACATCTAATGTGGATTTTGACATTTTTCCCAATTTTTCACTCCAACCCAGCTGTTAAAAAAATATATATATTCTATTGTTAGGATGAAGTATTTTATTATAACATTACAGCTCTAAGATTTGTTGGCTTTGTTCAGTGTAACTTGGTATGAAGGAAGAGAGAGAGAAGAAAGAGAGAACAATAAAAAATAAAAATAAAACAGTAGCCCATGGGACTATCAAATTTGATAGGATGAATCTAAAATGTCATCCCCGTGGCAAATAACATCTAGGTTGGAGTTGTTTTTCAACTGTCAAATATAGTTATTGAGACTCCACGTAAGAAATGACATCTCCATTAGAGATACTCTCATTGTGGGTAGGGACACCCCTTTAATTGTGAGACACGAGCTTCATGTTTCAAATGTTCAGGGCTAAGTAACTCGAGACTTTGATATCAACTTAAGACATATGAAAATAAAACTACCTACCCATTGTGGGTCCCTATAATTATGAGACACGAGCTTTCGGTTTCAAGTGTTCAAGGCAACCCCACTGTGATATCCCAAAATCCTCTTTGACTAGTGTATCATCTTGCAAATAGAGATCACATAGTGTTGCTTCCAATCAGAGGCGGAGGTAGAAATTTTTTTTAATGGGGCCGACTAATATATAGTCAAATGAAATTCGATCTAATCCTTACCGATATATTTTATTAAGCACAATTGTCAATGTACGTTAAGTTTACCCGCTTGCTCTTATTTTTCCCGTAACTTGTCCTCCATTTTAAATAGGCAGTGATTTAGAAAGCCTTTTCTTTATCGATGGTGATCGGTCATGGTATACATCGCGTTACTTGGTTATTATGTTTATTTAAAAAAAAGATTGAGTAAATAATTGAATCATGTACCAAAATGAAGCTTTATATTGGTCTTTTAATTTCTCGGGCCAAATTGTTCTTGCATTTTATTTTTTATCTATCAATGTCATTGCATTTTGCACAAATTGATAAACAAATACATTATACTTTTGTTTTTTGAATAGATATATTAAACTTTTACAACTTGAGGCTTTGGGAGAATAAAGATAGTTCCTTGAGTAAGCTTTTTTATCAAATTCGGACCTACCTCTTGCTGCGTTTTGTCTTGCATAAGAATGCACCTCACAGAAGGGTGCTGAAACCTGGGGTTCTCCCACCAGTTGTCTAGTTGAAGGCCAATTTGGATGGAGGTTTTCAGATTAGTACTAACCAGGGAGGTATTGGTGTTGTGTTTCGGGATTCTACTACGAGTGTGGTGGGTGGAATTTGTTTAAAGGTTTCTAATATGTATACTCCAAAAATGGTTGAGGTCTTTGCCAGGAGAGCAGCTTCAGAGTCTGTTATAGAGTTTCACTTGTCCCCTTTAGTGTTCAAGTATGCTTCCTTCAAAGTGGTTAGGCTACGTTTGGTGCAGCTTAACTTATTAGAAAAGTTGGCTTTTACTTATTCCTGAGAATAAGTGATTGAAAAACAAAGTATAACTGAGCGGTTGGTAAACTGACTTTTAATAGGTGTTGTGAGTACTAAAAGCAGTGAAAAGTATTTGGTAAACTAAAACTGGCTTATGCTTTTTGTTTGTGGAATGACCAATTTTGACATGGGATACAGTTTGTTAATACTATAAATTTTCAAGGACCTCCACATATGAGTAAAAATAATCAATAGACAACCAAGATAATATCAGTATTGGATTTAAAAATTTACATTTAGAGACAAACAAGAGGGAGAAACAATTCATCAAAACCCAAAAAAACTATACAAAAAGGCACGATATGCTAAGGTTGCATTTTCTTAGAGACGAACGAAGTGGGAGATATGAAATTTTTTACCTGTGAGCCTTAGTTTCTCAAATTTGCAGAGTAGCTGCAGACCTCAAGCTTAGAGACGAACAAAAAGAAAGAATGGAGGCGCATTAGTCGATAGCTTTTTATCAAGGATCAACGTGTAATTTGTTGATATTGAGAAGGGCACCCAATGTCATTTAAAAAGTTTCATTAAACTTGCGCGAAAAAAACACGCTGACTTATAAGTAAAAGAGGGTATGAGCAGCTTCTCCTTTTCCCTTTAAAACACCTTTCACTTTTTAAAAAAGTAGTTTCTTTTAAGAGTTACCAAACACCAAAAGCTTCTTTGCTTATAAGCACATGAGCTTATAAGCCCTAAACGCAACCTAAGGCTTGTTTAGGATATGTGGAGGATGTGTCTGCATTTGGTCAGGTGATTGTTGATAACAAAACTGATCTGTCTACTATGCCTTGTTCTTTTTTTGCTCATGTAGTTAGAGAGTCCAATTTAGTTGCTGACAAATTGGCAAAACTGGCTATAAATTTAGATCTTTCCCTTCGTTGATATGGTCCTATTCCTATGGAACTTAAAGAAGTTCTAACTCCTCTATGTAATCAGTAGTTCTTGGTGCAATAAAATTTCGTCTTTATTAAAAAAAACTTTTACAACTTGAAGTTTAGTTTGTTTAGTTATGAATTGGAAATAGATTACATATTGAAATTAATTCATCTATTTTATTCATTTAACAAAGTAAAAAGCTAAGAATTAAGTGCAAAGTTTGCCACGTCCCATTTGTGTTCCTTGCATGAGTAGTTTCCACATTTGTTTGGAGGGTGCCATCAAGCATAATCAACTATAAATTTTTCTTAAATCAATAGCTTCCTGGTTAGTAATCACTTATCAACCAATTTAGCTCCACCCCTGTTTGCGAGCATTCTAGGGAGAGTGAGAGTGTTTCATGGTTAGAGGATGAGCCTCCGGCCTTAGTTTATGTCTACCAACTTTAATCATAGTTTGAGGGATTTTAGTACGGGAGTACACCAATTCAGTCTCATGTTTTGTAATGTTTTCTTGTAATGAATATAATCATTTTTCCTCTTAAAATACTAACCGCCACTAAAGTATCATCTCTTAAAACATCGATTAGCTATGGATCTCATAGTCAATAAATTTTATGGAAATACACCTATCACTACTGGAAAATAGCACTTAGGCGACGGAATTAAAAAATTCCGTCTCCTAAATAGTACTTAAACGACGGAATTTTCTACTTAAGCGACGAAACAGTTTCCGTCTCCTAAGTCGTTCTTAGGAGACGAAATATTTTAATTTCGTCTCCTAAGAACGACTTAGGCGACAGAATGAGTACTACTTAGGAGACAGAATATTTTTACTTAAACGACGGCATTTTAAAAAATAAAAATTAAAAAATTATATGAATCACTTAGGAGACGGAATTACATTCCGTAGCTTAAGTAGAACTTAGGAGACGGAAATGTTTACTTGGGAGACGAAATGTTTTTAAAAAAAAAAAAAATTATGAATCACTTAGACGACGGAAATAGAACATTTCGTTGTTTAAGTTCTAAAAATTTGAGCGCCCATGTAACGCCCCGATTTGCACCTCATCAAATCAAGCACATTACAGTGCCGCACATTCATAGAACCCAAGCTAGGATCCTTCACTCAAGTTCTAAGAACCCGCAAGGCAAAGGAAAAAATTTAAAAAAATTCAAAAATGTTAGCAGAAACGTTTATTTAAGATAAGGTGAAGATATAACACGTTTAGATATCTTTCAAATCAAACAAGCCCTCTCTAAAACAAAAATCAATATCAGTCCGGTTCAAGATCAACGATCGAAACACTTGCAAGATGAATAGTTTCTCAAATATACACATACTCAATAAAAAGGGTATACAAGGACACGATAAATAGGAACCTGTCGTATGGATATAACTCTGACAATGACATGAAATATAGAATATCTAAGCCACACCTAACGCTGTCCAGCTGTCCCGTCTTCGTACACAGTACCTGCATCCATAAACTGTTGTAGGGGTGAGCTTTCGTCCTCGCTGCTCAATAAACTTTACCCCAACTAGGTGTGAAAACATTTTAAAACATTTGCCATGGCTAGTAGTGAAAATAATGGATAACAATTTAAAATAATCATTTCTTGTAAAAAATGCAAGTAGGGCCCAAAGTAGATATACAAACCTGATGACCGATCTATCTCAAGCCAACTACCACCTTACCATGATTATTATCATACATATCGGCAAGGTGTAGTGAGAGTGTCCATTTACGCCATACCGCCTAGGAGCGACGCCACACCTCAAAGGATGTTAGACGTCCTCCAGTCCGTACAGCCCCTCCGGAGGTTTAGGGGATTGAAACCCAAGGAAGTCGCTATGCCCCGCTCACTCTCAGGTCATCAAACAGTATTTCACAAGGAATCGAAAAATATATCTTTCATGCATAAATCACTTTACTTTAATATCATGTGCATAAAATCACTAACTGAGGCAAGTCCAGAATCCCCTACCTGGAATATCGCTGCTTGATTCCATTAGGTTTGCCTAGGCCAACACCACCATCTTTATTGTTCCGGGTAATTGGAGTCCTAGTCTGACAACAACTATAGTCGTCAACACCATGTAACAAGAACATGAAAATGGAAGTCCATTCACTAGCCAATGTCATGATTCAAGGGTGACAATATAATCATATACCAATTAATTTGAAATCATACTTAACATATCTCAATGGCTTGGTATATCATAATTGTCTCAAGGGTGATCACTGTATATATAGAAACCAACGCAGAACATTCTCCTTAAAGGTATATATGCCCATTTCACTATCTCTTCATCTCTTGGCATAATATCCCTTAACCAAGTTTAATCAATATTGTACTCAAATGCAAATCCCTCACTTATATCAACATTAAGCATGTGATTAGTTCAGCTACCCTGGACACCAAAACTCTTTCAAATACTAACACAACGTCCCTGTTCTCTTAGGTGTATCCTCAAAAGCACCAAGGACACCCAAATCTGTGTAGTTTCCTTTCAATCAAGTTCCAGTTTTTTTTTTAACTTTCTGTTCAAACCTTAAACAACCACATAAATGTGAACTTTCACTAAAACTCACTCTACACAGTAACAGCTCTACTGATCACTACCAAATACGAACCAATTATTGATTTTAACATTGACACTCATTCCTCTAGTTCAGACGTCAACCAATTTCATAATCAACTCAATCATCCAATTAAACAAGAATAGGACAATATTTACTTCCACTTCTAAACTTGAGGAATCTGGCGTAGTAGCTTCATGCTCTTTGACTAACGCCAACAATAGCTACTCTATTCCTTAATTATTCTAATAGGTAGAGAACTTAATTCCAAGTTTCACACCCTCTTGTCCAATCTGCATGAAGGTACAATCGAGGATTACTTCATGTATATAATTCCAACTGCAGATCGAAACAGAAGTAAAGGATGCCAAGAACGATGGAACATGACAGTGGCTAAATAACCGATAAGACTAGCTTTCTCAATTATACAACTCAAGCTGTGAGATACGTTTCTCAGGTAATCAAATACCAAGTTCTCATAAACAGTATATCATTCAAAGCCTTTAATGGAGAACCCAACTAACCTGGATGCCAAACAATCAATTAAGCTCAAAACAGATGGAGTTCCTTTGACAAAGAACATAGTAGCTGGGACAATTCCTTTCCTTGCCCTCTTCTCCTCAAACTCTCCAATTCGAAGTACTCTTGAGTTAATCCTGAAGTGGCACAAATAGGCTCTTTGGAAAGATTTAATGCTGAGGTCAAACTCCAAAACTCTCCCCATGCACCGTGAACTCCGGTGAGATCGATACCAACCAAAACACCCCATAACCCGATTAAATCAAAAATCAATTATGCCAAGATGAGATCATGAACACAAGCTCGAGTTTCATACCTCAAGAATGCGAATCAATGATCGAAGTCATCGGAAAAGGAAGAAATTGACGGGAAGTCTCAAGTTCTCAAGATTTGGTTCTCGCTCCTTGCTGGTTGCATGGATGATCTATGACCAGAGGAACGTTGGCATCCATGATAGGAACAAAGAGACGCCAGTAGGTCGCCGTGAAGTGCCCTCACCATGAAGATAGGTACGGGTTTGCCGACATGAGTTGTCGGTCTGTCAAAGAGGTCTCGAGCTCTCTCTATACTTCTGGAGATTCTAGGAAATATAAATTTACTAGAAACCAACGGTTGGGATCAAATGGTGTTTATTATATGGTCTAGATTGCATACTGAGTTTTCTTTCACTTAAACCAAATTTCTTTATTTCTGAAATACGAAATAAATGGTTCATATGTCTAAAAATGTTCATAAGAATTACCACGGACACATCACAAAATGTACTTCATTATCGAATCTCTAAACATAAATACTTCTTCTTTAATATATATGAAAAACTTTTCGAGTTTCCTCGACACTTCACGAGATAACGGTTTTAAATGTCAAACTATCCAACTTTAACTCTTTAAATATTCACAGGGTCTCACAGCCCATCTTCCCGCGTAAAATTTCATGAAAATTCAAACCAAAATTTTTCAAAACATATCAATTCTTTTAAATCACACACTCACCAACCTTATCAATAGAAGGAAACCCATATTTTCTTAGAGCTCTCTCTCTCTCTCTCTCTCTCTCTCTCTCTCTAGACCATCACTCTCATGCCGGCCTCTCTCTCCATTCTCACCGCTCATTCCTCCGCCACCACCTTCAACTGCACCACCCCCACCAACGCCACCTCCAACTTCGTCCCCACAAACGCCACCACTCTCAATGCCGTCAAGACCCTCTTTAACATCACCCGGCCACCTCTGCACCCTCCTCGGAGCCAACAACCTCCCCCTCTCGACCCGACCCGACTCACCCATCTTTGCCGCCAACAAGCTCCTCGTCCCTTTCGCTTGCACCAAGCCTCAGATCTGGGTCACCTTTCTCTCTCACCCGACTCACCCGTCCCCGCCGTCGTCAAGACGCTGCTGCAGCCACCTTTCTCTCTCTACCAAGCCTTCTGGCCGACCCACCACCGTCCCTCGAAATTTCAAAGGGGTAAGAAAGGTAAATTCTTCAATTTTTCTGGTTTAATTTGCTTTGGTGATAGATTTATGTGTTTTTGTTTAATTTGATTTTGATTTTAATTTTAATTTTGGTTAGGATGTGATTGATATGATGGTGGTGGCATGGTGATTATTTGGTACAATGGTGGTGGTGGTGGTATATTTGAGGCAGATTGTTGTCATGAATTGAAAGAGAGATATTGTATTGAAGTTTACTGACCCCCGGTAGAAGTCTACTGGGGGTCAGTAAACTTCTACTAGGTTTACTAGGAAGCAATGAATTTGTTTATTAGCGTAAAAATGGGTATCTGTTGTGTATAATTGGCATGAAATTGAAAGGAAGATACTGTATTTAAGTTTACTGAGTCTACTCGGGGTCAATAAACTTCCATTAAGTTTACTAGGGAGCAATGAATTTGTTTATTAGCGTAAGAATGGGTATCTGTTGTGTATAATTAACATGAAATTGAAAGGAAAATAATGTTTTAAGTTTACTAACCCCCAGTAGAAGTTTACTCGGGAGCAGTAAACTTCCACTGTGTTTAGTAGAGGGCAATGAATTTGTTTATTAGGGTAAGAATGGGTATCTGTTGTGTATAATTGGCATGAAATTGAAAGGAATATACTGTATTGAAGTTTACTGACCCCCAGTAGAAGTTTATTAGGGGGCAGTAAACTTCCACTGGGTTTACTAGGGGGTAATGAATTTGTTTATTAGGGTAAAAATGAGTATCTGTTGTGTATAATTGGCATGAAATTGAAAGGAAGATATTATATTGAATTTTACTGACCCCCATTAGAAGTTTACTGACCCCTATTAGAAGTTTACTAGGGGGCAGTAAACTTCTACTGGGTTCACTAATTGGCGTTTTGTTTTTAAAATTTTTTTTTTCACCTTTAGCAACGGAATTCAACTATTCCATTTCCTAAGTGGATAATTTTTTTTAATTGTAAAATAAAATCCGTCGCCTAATTTCGTCTCCTAAGAACCACTTAGGCGATGGAATTTTAGGTTCCGTCGCCTAAGTGTCTACCTCACCACACCTAGGCAACGGATCTTAGCCGACGGACGTTCCGTCTCCTAAGTACTTAGGAGACAAAATTTGTCACTTAGGAGACGAAATAATTCTGTCTCCTATGTGCTTTTTTCCAGTAGTGTATAACAAGAAAAGAGGAATGGTTCTTCCATTTGAACCATATGAAATTTCAAACTCGGTGGACATGCCCCACAGATGATATGTAACAAATGTCTTACACTAGACAAGCTTGTGCAACTCAGTTTCACATACACCGTTGGTAACTAAGCTAGAAATCTAAAATTGAGAGGTTTCTGATGAAAGTGGGGTAGTTGGTTCGGAGGTTTCTGATGAAAGTGGGGTAGTTGGTTCGGAGGTTTGGGCAGTCCAACTTTATCATCTTGATGTTTCCGTCCCTCGTATCGTGATAGTAGACAACATCTCTCGCACATGCGGCCTAGCGTACCGTTCAATCCCTCCTTGATCTAGATGTCTCTCTATGAGAGCTTTCACTCCTATGTGCAATGACATAGAACCAGGAAATGACCATGGCCGAACAGTGGCAATCTGGTGCCCAATGTGGTATGGTGCAAGGTCTTAAATATCGAATTTATCGCCGATATTTCAGCGATAATTTCGTTTTTTTTACCCAACGATAATATCTTAGCATACCTTATCGCAAAAAATTTTCAAAATTTCACGATATTTTGGGTAAATTTCGAAATTTACGAAATTATCTCATTACTTCGACCCAACTTTTCCGAATCACGTCATTAACGCGGCCCAAATTTGAAAAATAGGAACAAAGTCATGTTTCAGTTGGGAGAATCGAACCTGGGTTGCCCCATATATGTCCAAACTCCCTAACCAACACTTCTAAGCTGATATATGGTTCTTAGATGGAACATTTTACTATATAACCAATACACATATTTACACATTATTTTTACCATTTCTTTCGAAATTTTGACTATATCGATATTTCTCGATATTTCCTTCGAAATATCCAATTTTTGGAGCATCGAAATATCATCGATAGGCGAGATTTTAGTCCTTAGTCTGGTGTGATTCGATACAGCGGTACAGACTTTTTTGGTACCATTATTGGCATGGCTAGTATACTATGCCACCAAGCATAAGTAACACCCTCGTTGTGGGCCCACGAGCCATAACGAGACCAAATTGTGACATACATCTTGAAGTCTAACATACAAGCTACGCAACGGTACCCAGAAGTTGTCAAAAGCTTACCCAGAAGTCACCTTCTCAGCCTCACTAACATGCCTCCATACAACACTTCGGTGACTAGAATAGGACTCTTAGTCCCACATTGGAAAACATGTAAAAAAATAAGCCTCATTTCCTATAAAAGTAGACTCCTTCCCACTCACTCAACATCTCATTACAATCTCTTGTAATACTATGAGGGCCATATAAGGCTTCCAACACATAGTATAAGTTTAAGTGGACGTAGTCTTGCCCACCGATGGCAATGCGAACCACTATAAACCTTGTCTCTCTATCTCTGTCCCTCTTATCACTATAAACAACAAACAACATCTGTTAGTACATAGGATTATCAATCCACTAATCCACAGTACAAACATTGGCGCCGTCTGTGGAAAACCGATACAAATGACTTCGTTACCTTCTATGAGTTAAGTCTTCTCAACATTTTATTAAATATCATTCAAATTTGTAAACGGCAACTTGTGCCAAGTTCAACCACCGCCTTTCCCTAGCGGTAGTTGAAAGGGGAAAAAAAAAAAAAAACTACTAGTCCAACTTTGATTACAACTAATTGAATGCTCAATCTTGTTGGTTGCACTACTAGAAAAAAAATGCTTAAGCGACGGGTACATTTCGTCGCTTAAGCCCTAAAATTTGTCGCCTATGAGCTGAAGCGACGACAAATTCGTCGTTTAAAATTCATCGCATATGACTCGTCGCATAGGTTCTTAAGCGACAAAAATTACTAATTCGTCGCTTAAATATATATGAAGCGACGAATTATATTTCTTCACTTATGTTCTAATGCGACAAATAAAAATCATTTAGGCGACGAAGTATTTCGTTGCTTAAAAGTTGTGAAATGTGGAAAAAAAAATAATTTTTCGTTAATTTTTATTTCATTTAATATTATTATTTTAACAATTATATTAAATTCATAAATTTTTAGTTTCTTTTTTTCTTTTCTTTTTAGTTTCTTTTTCTTTTATTATTTTTTCCTTCTTCTCATCCAAAAGACCACCATGCGCCACCACCTCTACTACGCTCCTCTAACCTCTCCTCACCAAAAAATCACCACCATCGCCGTCCTCGTACTCTCTAATCCTCCGACAATGATAAAAAAAATTTCCGGAGTGATCCAAGGGACAGTGGAGGACCCAGATCCAATGAGGGAGAGGAGAGGAAGACCCAGATCTGAGAGGGCGATGGAACCAAAGCTTACTTTGCTGCCGGATTGCTTGAGGGAAAGGAGAGGAGAGGAGGACCCAAATCAATGTTGACGAAGTCCATATTGCTTGGTGGGGCTGAGGACGGAGCCGACGAAGATTTGTGGAGCAGTCGAGGAGGATGAGGTCGTTCTTGACGACAGTGAGGGAGTGCTTGGCGCGGTGAGGAAGGATTGGATGCTTGGCGCTGCGACAAAGATGGTGTTCTGTATTTGTGGTTGTTGACGGTAGAGGAAAATAATGGGGTTTGGGAAAGAACTAGATTTGGGGAAGAATGGGGTTTGAGGAACTTTAATTAAGTAGAATGATATATAAGTTAAAATTGCCCCCCAAATGTTTGTGGAAATTTTTGTAAAATTTAGTTTGAAATTGCACCGAAAATTTAGGCGGGAAGATTGCTGCCAAAATTTTGGCCACTTGAGAGACGAAATTACCAATTTTGTCGCCTGTGTGCCTAAATTTTCTTTAAAGAAAATGCCGCTAGTTTAGTAAATTTACTACTTCCATAAGTACTTTTCCACGATCTTACTCATGTTTAGTAATTAAACAAATATTCATAAAAAATAAATACGAATGGAATGAAATTATTATGAGAAATCACTCATATTTAATAACGAATCTTTTTTAATAAATGCAATAAACGTTTACAACATTATACTAAAAATACATTTAATACAAATTCTATAAAAAGTTGCATAATTTCCTTTCATCACTTATCATAATTATTGATATTATACATCATTTTTGATTCTTGTCAATTTATAGAATATGTTTCATAATAAAAACAAACTTAACACAAATCGAACACAATTCGGTTTGATTTATTCTTCAATCGATCATGGTAATTTACTAATAATCATAAATAGTTAAAAGAATGAAAACGATCGTGAAATAATTTTCGTAAATTTGTTTCTCTAAATATAAGTGTGTACGCTTCATGAAGCATATTTTATCTACACGACGAAAGAAATTTAGAATTTAAATACAAAATATCAATAGAAATTCAAACTAGTTTATGTGGACCAAAGTGGTATAACTCAAGTGTTTGTATGTGTTATGTTCATGAAACAAGTATATTAGCAATATTGAATTAGAAGAAAATGACCGTTAGATATAATTAATACGACAAGATATGTATGTAGAACAAATTTTGATCAATTTGAAGTTCGTTAAGCCTTTGATCACGTTAGTCAACTCTAAAATGAAAATTCATACGAAACAAAAACGTTTATAATCAATTCTTCGTAACTCCCTTTTTTGAACCGTTAACGTTCACAATCCTATTATTGGTTACTATATTAGCTCATCAAAAAATAATAATGGAAAAAAAAGTTAGTTTACATGCTCATGTTCCTTAAAAAATTTTATGCATAGGCATAGGCACTTAAGCGTCGAAATATAGCTATTCCGTCGCTAAGTGTAAACTTAAGAGACGAATATAGCTTTGGTCATTTAAGTTTTTTATTTAAGAGACGGTTTATAGGTGTCGTCGCTTACGAAAAGTTTTGTTTGTCTCTCAAGTGACAACTTAAGCAACAAATTTTATTTTCGTCTCTTAAGTGATCACTTAAGCAACGAAATTATTTTGTCTTGATAAAATTCGTCGCTTAAGCATTTTTTTCTAGTAGTGTTGTCTAGAAAAAGTGAAAGAAGCTACCATCCCACTCAAAGCGGTTAAAAAGAGAAAAGAGAATTATGGCACAGCTCAAGCGGTTCAAAAAAATAAAAATAAAAATTTGAACAGAAAACTTTGAGCCCGCGTCATTCCATCTTGTTCAATGTTAGGAGAGAAGTCAACGCCTAGAGACCAAAAAGTTATGCCCTTGCAAGCGTCGTCTTCTTCACAAAAGAAGAAACCCGCACAGCTTGGCAAGTTTCATCTTCTCCACAAAACAAAGAAACCCAATCCAGCTCATTATGTTAAAAAAAAAGAGAAGCTTATTTGCTCTGGACACCTAGAAACGCTAAGCACCACCACAAGAGGTCAAACCGCCCAGAGACTTTTTCCACGATTTGGATAAGAAATTGTGATCCTCCCGAAGCTGACTCTCTTCTTGTTTGAGTGATTTTTCTTTGGAATGTCAAAGACCAACATCCCATTCTTGCAGAAAGAAAATTTTGGGTCGTCATCTATTCTTGTTAAGTGTTAATCACCGCTAACACCAACGACCTGCTATGCTAGCACCTTCACTCCTCTTAGCGGTTCAACTCTCTTATGGGCGGTTCAACAACTAGCTAGCGCTTGAACTCAACAGTCGGCACCAACGCACCCTTATGCCAACCCGCCAACACAGGCGCTAGCATCCCATCGCCCTGCTGCCAGCGCTCACGAGGCCAACTCGGCCACATCGCTCAACCTTGACCCGCTTAAGAAGTTTAACCGCCCAAGAAGCTAAACCACTCATCGCTCAAGCGCTCACCACTCTCCAAACTCAAGCCGCTCAGACTTGAGCAACCCGTTCACCATCGATCACCGCTCAACCACTCAGCACCTAACGTGCACCCTTGAGCAACCCGCTCAGCACCCAACGTGCACCCTGCCAACGCCCTAGCACACACCTACTCAAATTTGAGATTAGGGCACACCGCTCAGCGTCTTCTTTCGTCTTCGTCAAGGGAAAGCCGCCAAGCTCCCAGCTTGCCTCTCTCCCTCTCTTTCTCCAACGTTAGTGCATAATAATGGCGGTTAAGTTGGATATGGATTAGGGTTTGTCTTTGATTCGCCAGTGCCCAGAACTTCCAAGTTCGTCTTTGATCTGCCAGCGCCAAACGAGCGAGAACACAGCTCACCAACCTCTGCCAGCGAGAACACTGCTCAGACAAAGACGCTCAGCGCATCAACCGCTCAACCAATCCGCTCAAGGAGCAATCCGCCAAGGAACAATGTTGTTGAAGGAACACTCCGCTCAGGGATCAATCCGCTCATTTACTTAAGACGACACACGGAATGGTAACAAATTGGCAGAATAATAGTTATAATAGTAAATTGGCTAATTATGAAAAGTTAGGGTAGCAAATTGACTGAAATTAAAGTTAGGGTAGCAAATTGACACTAAGAGCAGTTGCACTGGTGCGTTAATTGAAGGGGCAATTAGTGAGACCCGTTAGTTTTCAGCCAAACAATGAATGCAACGGCAAGTTTTTGCTCAGGCAAATCATGGGCTTGCGTCACAGAAATTGCTTTGTCAATCCGGTTGCCAATATTTGGCAATCAATTCGCTCGGGCAATAACAAGTAAGGTCCACCATATCAGCTGCAACGGCTCTATAATTGCAGCTGCAATGGTCAAAAGTTTTCCTATAAATACTCATCTTCATTCTATAATTTCTCACATCAAAACTTTCAAAAGTTTTCGTCTCCATCTTCTTCCTTCATCAATTTTAGCTTCTATTTCTTCTTATCTCATCCAACTATGGGAGAATCTAATTGCAATTGGCAAGAAGATGAGAAAATTCAATTATGTGATTCTTAGGCCCGTGTAACCGTGTATCCGATCACCGGCAAATCAATAAGTCTTTCAAAGTTATGGGAAAAAGTTTTTGCCGATTATGTGGAAAATTGGTGTGGTCCTCCACCAAGTCGAAGCCTTAGTGCTCTTCAATCTCAATTTCAGCATTTGAAAAAGATGCTCAAAGATTGGCACAATACACAACTTCAATCCCGTAATAATATAGTGAGTGGCCATAACATGATGGACCAAATTTTTTTTCTTCTCTATATTATTAATTGTAACATTATTGTTATTTATGTCAAATTTATCCTTAACAAATATTTAAATTATATCGGTAGATTTTAATTGATTTAATCTCCTTTAGATGAATCAAGCACAATCTATCTACATGAAACATCATCCTAAGGAATTTGATAAGAAGGCTTGTTGGGAGAAAATTAAGCACCACCCTTATTTTGTTGATCCACCAAGAAAAGAAAGAGCACTAGAATCATTTTCGACACATATTGTCTCCGAAAACGAGTCTCCAATTGACTTGGATGATGATGAAGTTATGGAGACACCACCTAGCTTTTTGTCGAGACCAATGGGACAAAAGAGAGCCAAAGAAGCAATGAGGAAAGGAAAGAAAGTGCAAGATGTTGCTTCAAGTTTGGCTCTTTCTATTCAATCCATGGCCGAGTCAACGCAAGCTTCTGTAGAGCTAGTGAGGCAAAGAAATGAAGAAATTGCCGCTCACTCAAAGAGGGTTATGAATTAGAAGAGGCGAAAGAGAATGCAAGAATTATGGGCAAGGATACTAGTAATATGTCTCCAGATGAAAAGCGTTGGTGGAAAACACGAAAGAGAAATGTTATGGCAAAAACTTTGTTTGATGATGGTAGAAGTGATTGCTACACACCTGGGTTTGATTAGTTATATTTTCCGATTATAAAATGTTGTTTAGGAAATCATGTAATTTATATTCCGCTTATGTAATTTATATTTCATGAAATAAAAGTCTATGCATTGAATAAAGTAATAAATAAACTCAACAACATTAATAATAACAAGTATGTCAAACCAAACCAAAGTTTATTGTTTTTTTAAGGGAAAAAGGGGCAGCAGCCCTAGAGGATTCATTAATAAACTCAGGCCAGAATGGCATCAAAGCACCATTACATTAGACAATTAGCTCATTTATTCAAGTGAGCTTAGCAGAGGATTAAACTAGATAGAAAACAAGATACCAGAGAAACATAAAACTAGAGCCAAGACGCTCAATTGCGGTACTCTAAGTCCTATGAATCCATTTCGCTGCATCCAGCTCGCACAGTCTGCCAAGCTATCAATGCATTAACACTTACTGACTTTTTGCTTTGCCCTTAGGATCAGGGCTTGGAAGAGTGTTAGGGCGAAGCCTATTCAGAACAGGTTTTGGAGTGTCACCTGCCTCATAAACTTTGTAGCAGCCCAGCCCATGACCAATTGAGGGCCAGTGTTGGTCCAATTCAGATTCTGCAGGCCTGAGCTCAGAGGCCAGCCTAAAGTCGCGGGTCCAGATCCAAGTCCAAGCCCATTGGGAGTCCACCAACAGCCACCCGAGCAGCCCCGCTCCGGCCGTTGACCTTCCACCATCTTCAATGACGAATCTCTGAACCCAAGCAGGAAAACCAAACAGAGATCGAGCCGGGATATTCCAATTGGAATTCAACCCCAATAGCAAGCTCATCTTGCCGGATTCGTAGATCTGAGATCGCCCAGGTTTGAGCCAATTCTCCATTCTCTTCAGCGGTCGATTTGGAGATTTGCACCCCAATTCCTCCACCTTCTGTCGTGATACATCCACTACTTTGACCATGAGCCTCGGCCAGACACATCCCTAATTCCGATCTTGAAGACCAATAGAGATCGCCTGTCCATTCCTAGACAGGGCTTCGTCAACCGCCTTAGAGGCCTAGGGCTTTTGGAAAGAACTTGATCGAAATCGCAGGGCTGCGTGCGGCGAAGGCAGCGCTACAAAGAGTTTGCACCACCGAGATTTCATCACTAGATCGGGGAGGCAAGATGCCCGCCGCTGCTGGTACAAAACTAGGGTTTCGTTTAGTTGAGAGGCTCCGTAGAAGTAGGAGCATCTTTTTCTGAGCACTAATAACCAAAGTTTATTGTTAAACATAAATAAACGTAAAAAAAGATTACAAATAAAACCAAACTTATTAATAAAGCACACAAACAGAGAGTACATTAATTAAAATCACAAACCTCAATTTATTTAAATCCGATTCCTTGATTGTGCTGGTTCATACTCAGTTGCCATCCATGTTCCAATTATGCATCACCAAATCATCTTGTAGACATTTGTGGAGTAAAACCAAACTTATTAATAAAGCACACAAACAAAGAGTACATTAATTAAAATCACAAACCTCAATTTATTTAAATCTGATTCCTTGATTGTGCTGGTTCATACTCAATTGCCATCCATGTTCCAATTATGCATCACCAAATCATCTTGTAGACATTTGTGGAGGTAGACAGACTCTACTTGAAATTCGCGATCCCTGAATGCAGGAAGATGTTGTCCATCTCTCCCCACTGGTTCAAACTGAATAGGTTCTCCAGTATCCGGATGCACAGGCCAATCGTAGACAGTTGCCATGGATGGATTCATTAAGTCATCTTCTTCATGCTATACAAATTCTTCTTCGACAAATTCATCCTCCATAATCATGTTATGAAGAATGATACAACTTATCATGATGGCTCGAATATCTTCTAGTTTAAACAACCTAGCATTGTGATGCAATATCGCCCATCGTGATTGGATGATACCAAAGCACCGCTCCACATCTTTGCGGTAAGCCTCTTGTTTTTTACAAAAGTGCTTCTCCTGTTCTGTTCTGGGGTTCGATTTTGTTTTGACAAAAGTAGACCACCTAGGGTAAATTTCATCAGCAAGGTAGTAACCATTAGTGTACCTTTTGTTGTTGACCTCAAATTGAACTTGAGGAGTAGTTCCACCTATGACATGCTTGAACACATTAGACGCACCAAGAATGTTGAGGTCATTTTGTGCTCCAGGAGTTCCGAAGAAAACGTGTCATATATGTGTGTCCTAAGATGCCACTACTTCTAAAATTATAGTTGGTCTTCCCTTACGACCCGAGTAAGCTCCAGCCCAGCCGGTTGGGTAGTTCTTCCACTCCCAATGCATGCAATTGATGCTCCCAATCATGCCTGAAAACCCGCGACACTGTCCTCTATTGAGAAGCCTATATAAGTCAACAAAATTAGGAGGAAGAAGGAACCACTCACCGTACAGAAACTCGATCTGTCTGCAAAATTTCTTCAGACATTTCAGTGTTGTAAAAGTTCCTATCCGAGTGATTTCATCACATCGATCAGCAGCTGCACCGTATGCGAGCATTCTCATGGCACCTGTCATCTTTTGTTCAGGAAGCAATCCCATTTTTTCAGTGGCATCTGGTTTTTGCCTACAAAAACTGTCGTGGTTGCAAAGATCCTCCATTATGCTTTGGAAGACATGTTTATGCATTCAGTACCGCGTCCAAAAGTTTGCTTTGTCGTACACTGGATGTTCAACAAAATAATCCTGCAGGAGGAATTGATCTTAGACTTCTCTGTGTCTCTCCACATTTGGTGCACGACCAAGTCGTGAACCACGCCCTCTAGGTGTCTGTTCCAGTTGATATTGCACCACCAATGCAACCGCTTGAGAGTTTGTAGCTTGAATTCGCTCTAGCTCCTCCATATTTTCACGATCCCTTTCTACCAACCACCTGTTTAATTCATCCATTGAAAAGAGGAGAATGAGATGAGTGATGATATTTCAAAAGAGATGAAGGTACAATGAGAGAAAATGTGTGAGTAGAGAATGAAGTCTGAAGGTTATTTATCAACAATTTTGGAGATAAAAAGTTTCGGATAAGTACACGTGTCATGTAAAGATAGGTTGAAAATCTTATCAAATTTCCGAGATATATTTTTAGAAGATAACGGTATCTGAAGTTGACATGTGTCAAGTGAAGATTAGACGAATATCTTATCAGAAATCATAAGATATTTGATAATTTATTAAAACATTAATTAATAATCTGTTTAACAATAATGACTGTTGTACAATTAACCACATTATTAATTAATCAAATTATAATTTAACATTTTCAATTAATAAGTTATTTAAAATTAAAATGTAATAATGAATTAACATGTAAATTGCCTTCAACGGATGCATTGATAAAGAAGAGACAATTGCCAATTTGGGATAAATAGTGAATTGACAAAGACAATTCAATTGGTAAATCAACAATTACCTTTTGCCTACGGATGCAATTGTTCCAAGATGAAAAGTAGGATAACAATTTGGCTAAAAAACCTTCTACATATGCTGCAGCTCATAGTTTTTCTTGGACTAATTTTGTTTTTGTTAAAAAATAAAAAGAAATCAAAAATTAAAAAAGAAATAAATTTTGGACGGGTCTCTATCGGCCCAAATCCGAAAAGAGGGAGAAAGAGATAGCATACACCGCGGGTGCACCGCCCAAGCCGCACACGCATAATAAGCCCTACGCCTACCACTAGTACAGAAACTTCTCTTCCCTTTTGGTTCAGTTTCAGCGTCTTCGTTTTACCACCAAAAGTTTCAACTACACAACCCTTTCAAATTCTCTCTCTATCTCTCTCTTCCTCTTCCGCGAAGCTCAGTCACGGAGCTCGCCGGATACGGCGCCGTTTTCCGACCTCAAGGTTAGTCTTCCGTCAGCTCCTCCAGTTCCAATTCGCGTTCGGTTTCTTCCACTTACGCTTTTCAATTAGGGTTTATGTTGCCAAACCCTAGGCCTAGGCTTGGTTAATTTCTCTTATATTGTGTTAATTTCTGGTAATCTGTGCTTTATTGCTTTAACTTGACTTCGATTTTGTATAGTTTACAAATCTGTAACTAGAGTTTTTGGTTATTTTGCCTACTGATTCAGTGTGTGGATTGAATTAGATAATTAGTTAGAATTAAGGAATTTCAATTTCGATTATGAATTGAGAGTGAAAATTCATCTAGATTGATTCTAGTTCCTGGTATTCTTCTTATTTTTGACTTACCAGTATCGTTAAAGACTGCTAAACGGCACACATTCTTGTTCTTCCTCTCACATTTATGTAATAGGTTCTAGATGGTTGCGATTGTTTAGATGAATTAAATCCCTTTGCATGCGATCTTGTTAGTGGAATCTTTGATTTTTGTTTTTTGCAGACTTGTTTTGGATATGAGATGAAGTATTTTGAAAACTACCATTTAGTGTGAAGAGGAGATGTGCTTATTTGTTGCGAGTGTATAAACAACAAAATGCAGAACTGAAATATTCAAGGGCTGTGTAATTCTTAATGCCCAACTTTGTTAAATACTTGTTAAAATTTCCTGTGTGATACACTGCCCTATTTTACAGTAGCCTTTTTCTCTCCCTCTCATACCTCTTAAGATGGTTGGACTGAATATAATTTTATTGTTGGTGTTATTGTAGTTATAAACTAAGGGAAAGGTTTGATTCTCAAGCATGGGAGACAGTGAGACAGTCGTTGCTCAAACAAATGCAGTGATGGGATATCCATCAGCAGCCTATACAACGACAGGTTATTCTGATCCCAGCTCAAATATTTCTCAGGAGCCTACCACAGAAATTTCTGCTCCTGTAGATGCATCCCATCCAACACCTGGTGATGGACATGCATATTCTGTGGATTCTGATTCTGTCATGCAAGAATCACATACATATGCATCATATGAGGCTCAACCAGCTGTTGGTGTTACTGATGCTGGTGGGAATGTTGCTAGCAGTGAACATGAAGCCATGACATCATCACAAGCTGCCAGTTATGATGCTTCTGCTAATGGTGTTGCTACTTCTGGGGTGGGAACTGTTTCATCAGTTGGGAATGGAGATGCTTCAGACAACATGGCGGGATCAGTGGATACACAACAAGTTGTGGATGGTTCTGGTATGTGCTTCTTGCATTTTGTTTCGGGCGGGGTTACATTGACTTTTGTATGATGTTAAACTTAACTGCTATACTAACAGTATGATACTGAAGTTAGGTCTGTGATTATGTAATATGACTCTGTTCAACAATCAAATATATGTAAACATAATCTGACTTGGATTAATTTGTAGAGTAAACAATTTCATTTGAACCCTTTTTATGATCTTTGTCTTTGCCTATTTCTCTTCCTGTATTCTTATGTTATTTTCTTTTGTTTTCTCTGTTGCAGCTATGTCTGCAGAAGAAGATAGACTATGGAACATTGTGAGAGTAAACTCTTTAGATTTTAATGCCTGGACTGCTTTAATTGAAGAGACAGAGAAAGTTGCAGAGGTATGTTAGCTTATGTTTTGTGTCATGAGTTGGATCACATGGATGATTGCTCATGTCTATTTTGTGGTTATTTTATACCAATTGAAGTTTCAGTTATCTTCTGCCAATTTTCATGATTTTTGTTTATAATATTAAAAGAGAGTGATCTGGTCATACCTCTTGCTCAGTCATGAATCATTCATAAACTTTAGAATTTAACAACAAAATCTCTCTTTTGATGCCTATTGTAATCAGGTGCTTGGGCATTTATAATGGTTTTCCTGTGGGTTTTGATGAGTGGGGTTATATGAAATTCTGTAGTGTTGCAATTCTGTATAGCACTGTGAGGTGTTATCTCACTCACAAAGCTCTCTGTTTAGATAAATAATTTAATATGCGAAATCTTTACTCAGATTCTTGTTCTTAAAAGGTCAACCTTGTCTCTTTTTGTTGGTTCTTCAATAGTATATACTGCCTTAGTTGGTGCATCCAAAATACCAGCTATCTTCAATAGTATTGTTTATCCTATTAAAAAGAATATGCTTATGTTATCTATTTTAATGTGAAAATAGTTCATGGTCCTTTAATTAGCATTATCCTTAAAAGGAACATTTTTTTTTTCTATCGGGTTTGATGTTTAGTGGTGTCTAAAGTTTCCTGTAATAGGTATTGTGGGCATTGTCAGGGGTAATGCATCGTTAATCCCGTCCGATCTGAATTCTATATATGTTTCATCTGTGGCCAATTCCCTAGGAACTAATATATTTCTCTTCTGCAGGATAACATTCTGAAAATTCGAAAAGTTTATGATGCTTTCCTGGCAGAGTTTCCTTTGTGTTATGGGTATTGGAAAAAGTATGCCGATCATGAGGCACGTTTTGGTGTTATTGATAAAGTTGTGGAGGTTTATGAACGAGCAGTTCAAGCTGTTACCTATTCAGTTGACATTTGGTTGCATTACTGCACATTTGCCACAAGTACATTTGGAGATCCAGACACTATTAGAAGGTAATAACTATTCTTTATGCATTCTTGCTGTTAGTCATGCTGGGAGTTTATGATTGCATGGTTTTCTCAGTTGCAAGGAACTGGTGTCCTTGCTTTCTAACCTCACTTCGGTATGATTGCAACAGTGGTTCCTCACATGTATGACGGAAAGGTTTGGTGGGAATGCACTTTAGAAATATTTTTGTGATGTGTAATCCCTTGGTTTTGAGGCTGCTATTTGGCTTCATTTTGTTTTGTTTTCTTATTTTTCTTCCCTTACTAAGGATCTAATTGATTCTCTGGCCTCAATATACCCGTTCTATCTCCCTTACCATGAAGACACACAACTTAAAAAATTAGTGGTCAATGAATACTGGCTCTATTTAACTTCGATACTTTGAAGTGCATCATTATGCAAATTGCTGCTGGGAAGATCTCGTCCAGTTAAGGGCTTAGATGGCCTCTAGCACTGCTCCATTTGACGGACATAGTATGGTTTTTTTCAGGAAGGTAAATGCAGCGTTTAGATGTGTCATATGGTGTAGAGTCAATTCTGCGGTGTCTCCCTTTAATGGATGTGCTATCTCAGCTGTATTAGTACTTGTACCCATCTCATCAATATTGTTTTTAAATATTCATGCAGGCTTTTTGAGCGAGGATTAGCGTATGTTGGAACAGATTACTTGTCCTTTCCTCTTTGGGACAGGTACATTGATTATGAATTTATGCAACAAGCATGGGGCCAGCTTGTCATGATTTACTCACGAATATTAGAGAATCCAAACCAACAGCTGGATCGTTATTTAAACAGGTGATTACTCTTTAAATGAATTATTTCATTCGAGGGTCTTGCAATTGTTTTGTTTGTATTCCTGATGCTAATGGTTTTAACAGTTTTAAGGAATTAGCCGGAAGTCGCCCTCTCTCAGAATTAAGAACTGCTGAAGAAGCTGCTGCAGCAGCAAGTGCATCTTCAGAGAATGGTGTGCAAGCAAACGGGGAAGAGGCTCAACCTGATGGCGCAGAACCATCTCCTGCTATCTTAACAGAAGCAGAGGAGCTGGAGAAGTTTATTGCCATTCGAGAAGAGACGTATAAAAAAGCTAAAGAGTTCGATTCAAAGATAATTAATTTTGAAACAGCTATTCGGAGGCCTTACTTTCACGTGAGGCCCCTTAATGCTGCAGAGCTTGAAAATTGGAACAACTATCTAGACTTTATTGAAAAGGAAGGTGACTTTAACAAGGTAATTTTCTTTTTTAAATTATATTTATTGGTTATTAGTTTTCCTGCTTGTAATATGTTGACTCACGGTGGGATTATATGCTTTATTGGCTAAATCGTTGGATGAAGCAACTTTTAAAACGGGAATTTGAACTGAGACTAAAGATGGGCCTTCGATTTGGTTTCTTTGAGGATAAGTATTTCAAACCCTTTTTGTCAGTGGACGTTCTAGGTTCATGATGTGTTGGTAAATTTATTCTTTTTAAAGTTCCAATGTTATGCATGCAGGTCCTTTCTTATCTTCCTATCCTAAACATCTGTCTGTCAGGCAAGGAGGGTCCCTCCTTTCCTATTTGAGGGGCCTCTCTGTTCTGCTAACGGAGTATTTCTTGTGCATATCTCCTTTTGTTTCACTTTTTTTCATTGGTTACTGTTATGGCGATTGGATATCTTGTTATATCATTACTTTTTTCTTTTCTTTTTTGAATCAGGTGGTCAAGTTGTATGAAAGATGCCTGATTGCGTGTGCTAATTATCCTGAATACTGGATTCGTTATGTCCTAAGTATGGAAACTAGTGGAAGTTTGGATCTTGCCAATAATGCTCTTGATCGTGCAACCCAGGTCTTTGTGAAGGTACTACCCCATTTGATATTCCAGAGTATTAAATGCCTGGTAAATGTAGTGAATGAGATAGCTTGATTTAAAATCAATGGCCTTTAGGTATTGGAGGGTTTGGTGTCTTGTAGAAATGATCATCAGTATTTCCTGCCTTTTATATTTCACTCCTCTATTGGTTAGTACTTAGAAACCTCATCTTTCTGGATTCAAGATTACCCATTTTCATTATTTTTTTTTTTATACCCCTCGCCTTTTTGTTAGTGTTTCTTACTCTCTTTATTATTAGTTGTATATTACAGAATTTTGTGTATGACCCTTTTTGTCTTGAAATAACAGAGACAACCAGAGATTCACCTTTTTGCTGCTCGCTTCAAAGAGCAAAGTGGAGATATACCTGGTGCTCAGGCTGCCTATCAACTCGTACATTCTGAAATTTCACCTGGTCTTCTTGAAGCAATCATTAAGCATGCAAACATGGAACACCGTCTGGTAAGAAGTTGGTAAAGAGTATGGACCTCATCAGTTTACCTATAAATGTTGCACTAATAACCTTGTTATTTTGTTATATTTCACAGGGAAATATGGAAGCTGCATACTCCTTGTTTGAACAGGCCATTGCCATTGAAAAAGGAAAGGAGAATTCTCAGACATTACCCGTGCTGTTTGCTCAATACGCTCGGTTCACATACTTGGTAGGTTATAACTTATAAGTTATATAAATTGTAACTTGGCAGTATGGCTGTGAATTCTTGCGGAACAATCCTAGATTCCTTTCTAAGCATCCTCTACATTTTAAAATCATGAACTTGATGAAACGGTGAAAACCAAATATGCACTTTGTATCCATGAATTTGACAGCAATTTTCTTACCTTTGTTTTCAGGTAACTTTGAATGCCAAAAAAGCCAGAGCAATCTTTCTTGAAGCGGTTGAGCATGTTCAATTGTCAAAAGCCTTCCTTGAGGTTCTCTCTCTCTCTCTCTCTCTCTCTCTCTCTCTCTCGTCTCTCGTC
>NC_020492.1:6768552-6820774 GCF_000184155.1 Fragaria vesca subsp. vesca
TAGTATATATTTCGTTCTTTGTAAGAGATTTGTAGTTGATGATTCTCTCTCTCTCTCTCTCTCTCTCTCTCTCTATTGCTTAACAAAAGTCGAGGGAAGGCTGGTGCTTGAGAATTTTAACGTTGGTCTACATGAGAAGCATTACTTACCATGTCTTCTCAACCGGTCTAATTTGGTTGACAAGTAGGCTGTTGGGAAGAGTTTTTGGTTTTTGTGTGTGTGTGTGTGGTAAGCTTTAGATTGTTGTCTGGCCCTACGTTTTATCTTTATCTTCATTCTTTTCATGAAGTCAAGTATACATCGAAGTTGATGAAACCTTTTGTTGCCTGAATGTCTCTTTGCCAAGGTTTTTATTTGTTTGATCTGCAATTCTGATGTGCTAGGAATGATTTTGCAGTTTCTAAATCTCTTTGGAGATGCACAGTCTATCAAGAAGGCCGAGGATCGGCATGCTAAGCTATTTTTACTTCATAGGAGCAGCACATCAGAGTTAAAAAAACGGCAAGCTGAAGATTACCTATCTTCTGACAAAGGAAAGATGGCAAAATCCTACTCTGGTGTTCCTTCACCTGCCCAGTCTATTATGGGAGCATATCCAAATGCACAGAATCAGTGGGCAGCTGGTTATGGTGTGCAGCCTCAAGCTTGGCCACAAGCTACACAAGCACAGGGACAACAGTGGACCCCTGGTTATACCCAACAGGTAGTTTTCTGATATAATGAAACATGTCGTTGTTCAAGGTTGAAAATGCTGAGGGTTTTGTTCCCTCAGATATTTTAGTTATGAGGTTAATATAGGGATGTTCCTGATAACAATTTTGTTCGAGATAAGAGTAGGCCCCTTTGTATGATTATCTAATTCGTTTGTTCATTTTTTCTTCTAATAGGCATACAATGCATATGGTGGTTATCAGCAAGTACCGGCAGCGGTGCCACAGACTGCTGCTTATCCTGCTACATATCCCGCTGCCTATCCTGCGCAGGTACCTATTATGATTGCTCAATATCCAAAATGTGTTGCAACAATGTAGTTGGGTCTTTATATGTTGCACTCTATGGTTAGGTTGTTTATCTAGTTAAATACTCAAAAGATATGTAAACTATTGGGTAAATAACTAAATATTAACACTGTCCAAGAAGAAGAAACTGTTTTAGAAAACAAGATGGAAAAGGTCTTTATTTTTTAACTTAATTTTGTTTTTCCTTTATTTCCTAGTTGCCCACATTTCTTTTAGCTAATGGTATAAATATAATTTCAGCCGGCGGCTTACCCCCCACAAAGTTATGCACAGCCAGCAGCAGCAGCTGCCGGTGCTGTAGCAGCTGTTGCACCAGCTCAGCAACCTGCTCCGGCTCAACAGGCGTATTACGGGACCTACTACCAGTAATTGAGGTCGCAGGACTAGCCTGCTATATTTTCCCTATGTAAACTAATTTTCTCCTTTTGTCAACCTGAGCAATAGATGTTTCTCTTTGGGGACATGTACTTGTAGCTTACAAATATCTTGGTTTTGATCACTCGGCTTTAGTTTTCAATGACACATGTATTTTAGATGTAGTGTTTTTCTTCCTGATATAATAGTATTCGTGAAGGTTTCTTGTAATTTTTTGTTTCTCTACCTTGAATCTATCATCTCGTTTAATACCGTTGCATCTTTGTGAACCTTTGCATGCCGGTGGCATTCAGGTATGCCATTATTCGCCATTATCCTGTCGGTTGAAACAGTTTCTTTTCATCAAGCAGAAGTTGATAATTGGAAGCCCTGTCCCGAAAGGACTTGTTTGTTTCGATCATTTGTACTTGGCGGGTGACATGTTCCCTTTTCCTCTGCCCAGAGAATTCCCCTTCTTACCTCAAGTAGCCAAAAACCCAAGACTCCGACTCCCCCTGTCTTTACGTTATGGTACGAGGGTGACACTCGTATGTTAAGTCGGTGTCTCCTTGGCTGCTTGCCATTCTAAACCATGTTCCGTGTTTGCGAATAACAAAGCCCAATCACATGACTTGACCCGATTCGGAATACCCAAGATTTGGAGTGTCAGAAAATCAATCAAACCCACCTGGAGTGTCTCATCACCGCTGGTTTCCCTCCATCCAACAACAGCCGTCCGTTTTGTAGAATCATCACGCGGCACTTTCGTCTCTCCGCATTTAAAAAATTAATACTCACACGCTACCTCCCGAGGTTTTCAACGAACGGCCACGATTGGATGTTGAACCAACGGCTGTGATACGCTCCTGCAAAACCCTTTTAAGGATTAGCGAACAAGGCTAAGGCCGGAAGCGGAAGAAGCAGAAGTTAATCAGCAGAACCCTGTGGAGTATTTTACAAAGCCCCCAAAGCTCCGAAGCTCTCAGTTTCTAATCCGACGGCTCTTCGCTGGTTTTGAGGTCGGTGAGGTTAGGGAATCCCGAGGCGCCGCGAAGCCGGGGTTTAGGGTTTCGGATTATATAGCCGGATCTGCGGCCGATCAGTGAGTTAGGGTTTTAGCGAAGAATTTTCAAAGTCGTGTAGTGCGATTGCATGCTTTGAGAGTTGGAGGAAGCAATGGCGAGTTCGTATCCTGTACCTGTTAGTGCTGTTCAGGTCAGATTCAGTCTCTGTGTACTCTATTTTTTTTGTGCATGTATTTTTGTATTTATTTTGTATTTGTGTGCGTATTTGAGCAGGTAGGGTCGTATTTTGTGGGACAGTACTACCAGGTGCTTCAGCAGCAGCCCGATCTTGTTCATCAGTTCTACTCTGATGACAGCACCATGATTCGTGTCGATGGTGATTCCACAGAATCCGCTAATGAAATGCTGGTAATTTCTTTTCAGCTTATCTTCATTGAATTTTGATTGATTTAATTATTTATTGTTTTGTAAGATATCGGAATCAATGATGTTGCTTAGAGTGGAGTACTTATGGTTGAGGTGTTGTTTGAGCAGCAAATTCATACGCTCATATTGTCACAATACTTCACTTCGATTGAGATCAAGACTATCAACTCCATCAATTCGTTGGGTGGAGGTGTTCTTGTGATGGTCACGGGTTCTGTCAAGTCGAAGGAATTCAATGGTAGGAGGAAGTTTGTCCAGACGTTCTTCCTGGCTCCTCAGAATAAAGGTTACTATGTTCTCAATGATATCTTCCAGTTTCTCGAGGAGGAAGTTGTTTTACAGCATCCGTCATCCATGATATCAGAAGGCCAATTTGATATTCAACTAAATGCTTCTAGCCCTCATCGAGAACCACCAGGTATTTTGACACCGTCCTGTTGGCATATATTTCTTTGTTGTTGAGCTATTATTTGATTTTTGTGTATTTTGAGATATCCTGGTCATTTATTTACATGTGTAGTCCTTTCTCTAAGAGATACATATATCCTTTGTCGCTCGATCTTTAACTAGTTTTTGAAAGGTGTGGTGGTTAAACAAATGGTAATATTGCTCTTACAGATGGATACTCTTTTGCTTTAACTATATGCATGTGTAGCTTGAAGGTCCGTGCATATGTATGTTTGGAAGCTCAAAATTATTTTCTTCATTTTAGAGACGTTCTCTTCATCCGCCATTCAAAAGATGTTGAGAATTTGTTTTTAGCAGAAAGTTTGGTCTCTTTGTATTGGATATAATTGGGTGTTTCCCTTTGCAGTTTCTGACTATGTTTTGGAGGAAGAGGCCCGGGAGTATGTGAACTCTGTTGACATAGAAGATGATCCAGTTGATAAGTATAGTCTCCCAGAGCAACAGGTGCAGCACGAATTCGAGACTGAAGTTGTGGTGGAGGAAACTCCTCAAGAGGAGACATATACTTCGTATCAAAATTCTGTGAACAATGTGCAAGACACTCCGGCTGCTTCTGTGGAGGAACCAGTGGGAGAACCTCAGAAGAAAACTTGGGCTTCTATAGTATGCCCCTCTTGTTATCTGTCTTTGTGCATTATTTTGCTTGTTTACTCTCTGGCTTCTGCTCTGTTGGGTTTGCTTGGATAACTTACTATTTACCCTTTTGTTATGTATGTTTGGTAATAACAGTTGCGAGTCGCTAAGGGACCGTCCGCACCAGAAGTAACTCAACAACCTTCTTTTAGAAGTGTTCAAACTGCTTCAGACTGGAATAGCACCTCTCAGCCCCCTGTTGAACAATCTAACTCTACTTCAGACTGGAGTTACACACCTCAACCCACTGTAGAAGCGGCAGAGGAGAGTTACATGCCAGATGATGAAGGTAGCCTTCTTAACCAGTTTGATGCCTCTGTGACGTAGTATAATTAGATTTAGTCAGTGCTTTTTGTTGAATGTTGTTTGTTTCTCCTGGTTATATTGCCTTGCATGTTTTTATTTTGGTGGGAAATATAAGAGATTTTTTATTTTCTGATGGTGCTATTAACACACCATCTTTCTATTCACACACCTCATCTATTTTTCTATTACTATAATTCAATTTTATTTACAAACTACCCCCTTGAATTTGCTTTATGATTGCCTCTCATCATAGATGGGGCGTGTGAATAGAAGAAAAAAGGTGTGTGAATAACACGAGCCTTATTTTTTTATCAGTTCTGTGGGTTTTTGAAATGAGAAGATAAGAGCTTGTTCTCTTACATTGTAATTTTATGTGCTTCATACTTGTAGTGGTTTAAGTGTTTATAAGTTGAACCTTATGTTAAAGTCTGTCATTTTTCAGGTGAAATGAAATCTGTCTACGTAAGAAACTTACCTCCTACCGTTACCGAAGGAGAAATTGAGGAAGAGTTTAAGCACTTCGGTCAAATTATACCTGATGGTGTCTTTGTTAGGGCTCGCAAGGTGACTTTGTTTCCGTAGTTGTGCCATTTATTTATGATTTTGAATGAATCTAAAGTATATTTTGTTGCACACAGGAAATTGGAGTCTGCTATGCTTTTGTTGAATTCGAAGACATGGTTGGTGTTCACAATGCACTCAAGGTTGGCCTTTTTTATTCTTTAAATCATTGATGTAATTGCATCACCTTGTCAGTTTCCTGTTATGTGATTAAAGTCATGATTCTCCTATGGGTAGTCTTGGGAATTTTGCACTTCTGTTTGCCCATTCATTAAGTAGAGAGTTTCCGTAAGTGTATGATGCTATCTTTCATGTGTCTGTCTTCCTCAAGGAACCAAGTGTTGTGAGAAATATATGAATCTTGGGGCCTAGATCTAGAATAAATGTTTTGTATTCTTTTTCTCGTTGAGCAGAATGTACCTTAAAGAAATATGATTTTCTCATGTCAATTTAAAGCTAAGATCGTTTTTATTCACATCTTGCTAGTAGTATCGCATGACATTAGCATTGCTGTCTGTCAGCCTTCTCTTCCTATTGGGTGCATTAGATTTAGTTTTCATAGACTCCAGTGTCAATTGCTCCATGTAGCATGCGCATGGCCTGAAATTGCTTTCTTTGCTGTAGGCATCTCCAATTCATTTGGCTGGAAGACAAGTGTACATTGAGGAGCGAAGACCAAACAGCGGTGGTGCTGCTCGAGGAAGTATGTATTTTCAGATGCTGCACAATATAATTTAAGTCTTTATTTGCATCCTATGAGTCTTTAAACACTATAGTTTAATTTTTGGAATGGTATTGAAGTTGAGCACGGATAAACTTTAAGCGCATGATAGTTGAATTATAGGTCCTGGGAGTCTTTAAACACTAGTTTAATTTTTTGGAATGGTATTGAAGTCGAGCGCGGATAAACTTTAAGCGCATGATAGTTGAATTATAGGTCCTGGGAAATCTTGGTGGTTCAAGACAATAAATTTTTTCATTTTCAGTCTCAGTGAATTAATTCTTTAAATGTCCATTCTGAAGTACATTGGCTTGTTTTATTCAATGTCCTTCTGCAACATAATTTATTAATTGCTTAATTAGTTATAAGTCTTCCATGGAACCAAATGGTTGTCTAGTTCAGTGTAAATGTTGGTGCATTTAGAAGAGGATTAAATGATTAATTAAGCCATCTACTTTCCAGGTATTATGTAACTGCATGTTTCTGGTACCCTAACTTGCTTGTGATACGATGCATTTGTGTTTTCTCGACCAGGAGGAAGGGGGAGAGGCAGAGGCAGCTACCCTATTGACGCCACAAGGGGGCGTTTTGGAGGTCGTAGTTCCGGCAGAGGCGGTTACCAGGACAGTGGTGACTACAACAGAGGGAGAGGCAATGGCTTTTATCAGCGTGGCACACGATAAGCGGCTAGTTTTGGAACTTCTGAATCCACACAGAAAATATATCGAAAGAATAGTTTGTCAAGGTGCGGATTCCAGGTCCAATGTTTTCCGCTAGATGTTTCATGAAATTGTATTTGTACGTTTTGGAGTGTCATTTTACATGAGCTGAGAAGTTTATGTGGACAATTCAGTCTCTGTTTCTGGGTATATGTTTTCTCCCCCCTTGGCTTGTTTTTATCATGCAACTCAAGTGGGAAATTTTGGGGACTTTGTATCCCCAAGTTGTGAGGGAATATGATCACGATGTTTGTTTCAAGTTATTTTTCAAGTTAATCCTACAAGAAGCGTTTCTGATTTTGATTTATTTTGCTTTTGTTCAACCTCTTCTGGATTCCACTTTGTCATGACTTTACATTTATTTTCCCTACCCTTTTGGTCCCATAGCACAGCCTATATGGTGGTAGAGATATCTTTTTGTGTTTTAGATAATGGCTCATTTGGATTATGTAGTATCCAAAACGACCACTAGAGGATGATTTGAACCATTTAGCCGTTTAGGTGATCACATGCCTCAAGTATTCCGCTTTCCGCACCCCTTTCTTTTATAGGAGGAGCTATTTCACCCGGGGAAAGTATGATTGGTGTTTATTAGATAAATCAATCTCGTTCATATGTACATTATCAGATAAAGCTTGAATCTCATAGTAGTCTGGTAGGAGCTTGTGAAGTATAGACACAAAACGCATTTTAAAATACAAACTGGAGATGAAAGTAACAAAAATCGGATTTCAAAAGAATCGCTAGACAATGTTAAAAGAAATTGTTGGATTCCTAACTAGAGTTTGGGGCCAATTTTATGTCAAGTGTCATTTTCGTGAAGTGGTGAAATATTGTTGGTATGTATGAACTAGGAAAATTGAAGTTCACTCAAATATCATCACTGTCTGCTATCCAACCTCTCCATAGGGCCTTGTCATCACAGGATATGCATAGCCAATGAACCAATAGTTCTTGGACTAAACTGTGCTTTCAAGCATGTTTCTGGTACCCTAATCTGCTCTTCAAACGATGCTTCTGTTTTTTTCTTGACCTGGAGGAAGGGAGAGAGGCAGAGGCAGTTACCCAAGTGACGCCCCAAGGGGGCATTTTCGAGGTTGTAGTTCTGGCAGAAGTTACCAGGATAGTGGTGACTACAACAGAGAGAGAGGCAGTGGCTTCAAGTAGGAAATTTTGGGGATTTTGTAAGAAAACCTTGTCCAATTCTCATTCATCCTCGAACCATCAATCAACTTGCAACCTCACAACCTCATCTACCCTATCCACTGACCTTTGGCATAGCCGTTTAGGTCATGTTTCCCATCTTCCTTTGAAATTCATTGCTAAGAACTTCTTAAATCTTTCCGTTCAGCCAATTAATGCTTGTCCTATTTGTCCTTTGGCTAAGCAACATTGCTTGTCTTTTGGTGTGAGTTTCATTTCAACTGAAAAACCATTTGATTTAATTCATTGCGATATCTGGGGTCGCTATAAGCATGCTTCTCTTTCTGGGGCTCATTACTTTCTTACTATCGTTGATGATTATACAAGATTTACTTGGATTTTTTTTATGAGACACAAAGATGAAGCCCAACCAATTTTAAAACGATTTTTCAGCTACGTTCTCACCCAATTCACATCTCGCATTAAAGCTTTTCGTAGTGACAATGGTGGAGAGTTTCTTTCACTTCGACCCTTTTTCAATGACAATGATGTAGTTTTTCAACATTCATGCGTTTACACGCCCCAACAAAATGGGGTTGTGGAACGTAAACATCGTCATATTCTGCAAGTGGCCCGCGCTTTAAAATTTCATGCTCATCTCCCTAACCAATTTTGGGGGGATTGTGCTCTTCATGCGGTACACATCATCAATCGATTGCCTACACATGTCCTTTCTTTTAAAACTCCGTTTGAGTGTTTGTACTCAAAACCGCCTCCATACCATCATCTTCGTGTTTTTGGTTGTTTGGCATATGCTACCAATGTTCATCCTTCACACAAATTCAATTATCGTGTCATGGAATGTATTTTCATAGGTTATCCTGTTGGTCAAAAAGCTTTCAAATTGTATAATCTGTCAACTAAAAAGGTTTTTACAAACAGAGATGTTTATTTTCATGAAAATATTTTTCCATATGCATCCACGAAGCCCAATTCTTCTGTCCCTTCTTCGGCCCATTCAGACAACCCAATTCCTCTTCCCATCCATGGCCCATATCTGATTGACCATGTTTTTGACTCACACTTCTCTCCTTCTCACCACGACAACAACAACAGAGACTCTTCTCTCTTTCCTTCCCCATCTCACGATCTCGCTTCACCATCTCTGCCGCCACCTTCCCTCCTCCGCACCTATTCCCGTCGCAAAATACCTCCACCTCTCTCAGATGCCCAAAACCCCAATCCAATCACATCGGCTTCGGTTCCTTCTGATCCCGTTTCGGCGCCCTCTCCACCACCTTCTCCGGCCGCGGCATCACCATCCAATCCGCAGCTTCACGCCCAACCTAATCTACCTCTTCCTCCGTCTGACCCTACACTCGCCCAACACGATCCGTGTCTGCCTTCACTCGCCCAATCCGACCAGTCTCTTCATCTGCCCGACTCTGAACCTCCTCCTCTCTGTCGCTCTAGTCGCCCGACTGCCCCGCCGGCGAAGTTTCAAGATTACATCTGCTCCAATTTTTGCTCTGACCAATCTCCCTCTGTCATGCAGGTCCGACAAAAGGTACTCGTTATCCATTGTCCAATTATGTTTCCTATCATCGTTATCAGCCTGCATATCAGAAATTTGTTGCTCAGATTAGCACTGATGTTGGACCCCGATCTTATTTTGAGGCTGCTACTGATCCCAAATGGCAGCAAGCAATGCAGTCTGAATTGCAGGCACTTCAAGACAATGGTACATGGACTCTTGCATCCCTTCCCGCTGGCAAGGTTCCCATTGGTTGTCGATGGGTTTACAAGATAAAGCGCAACTCTGAAGGATCGATCGAGAGATATAAGGCGAGACTCGTCGCAAAAGGTTTCACTCAGTTGGAGGGAGTCGATTATCAGGATACTTTTTCGCCCACCGCCAAAATTATCTCTGTTCGTTGTTTATTGGTCTTAGCAGCTGCCCGTGGCTGGTCCCTTCATCAACTTGACATCAACAATGCTTTTCTCCATGGTGATCTGGATGAAGAAATTTACATGTCACTGCCGCCAGGTCTTCAGCGACAGGGGGAGAACCACTTGGTTTGTCGCCTACACAAGTCATTATATGGGTTGAAACAAGCATCCCGTCAATGGTTCGCCAAGTTTTCCGAAGCCATTCGTTCAGCTGGGTATGTGCAATCAAAAGCCGATTACTCATTATTCACTAGAAGGCAAGGCAAGTCTTTCACTGTTCTCTAGATATATGTGGATGATATTTTGATTACTGGCAATGATCCTAAGAGCATAGCTGATGTCAAGAAATTCCTACATAGTAATTTTCGTCTTAAAGATCTAGGCGACTTGAAGTATTTCCTAGGTATTGAGATTTCTGCATCTAGGAATGGTATTTATATTTCTCAGCGTAAATATGCTTTGGAGATTATCAAGGATGCAGGGTTATTAGGTGCTTCTCCTATTGACACTCCTATGGAACGTGGTTCAAAATTGTGTGATAAGAGTGAACCACTAAAAGATCCAGGAAAATACAGAAGATTGGTTGGGAGATTAATATATCTCACAGTTTCAAGACCGGACATTACGTATGCTGTTCATGTCTTGAGCAGATTCATGCACCAACCTCGAAAGGATCATTGGGATGCAGCCTTGCGTGTTGTACGCTACTTGAAAGGTGCTCCTGGTCAAGGTCTCTTCTTTTCTTCAAACAGTGATTTTCGGTTGAGAGCTTACTGTGATTCAGATTGGGCAGGATGCCCACTTACTAGAAGATCTACTACAGGGTACTGTGTTTTTTTGGGTCCATCATTAATCTCATGGAGGTCGAAGCGTCAGAAAACAGTCTCCCTTTCTTCAGCTGAGGCCGAATACCGTGCAATGGCTGGAGCTTGTTGTGAATTGACACGGCTTCGTTTTTAACTTAGAGACTTGGGAGTTTTGCATCAAGAGGCTGCTTTATTATATTGTGACAATAAAGCTGCATTACATATCGCAGCTAATCCAGTTTTCCATGAACGCACAAGACATATAGAGATGGATTGTCACTTTATAAGAGACAAGATTCAAGAAGGTTCTGTTGAAACAAGATTTGTAAGTTCTATGAATCAACTAGCAGATGTCTTAACCAAAGCTTTGGGAAAGGAGGTGTTCATGCCAATGATTCGCAAGTTGGGAGTGCAAGATATCCACACTCCAACTTGAGGGGGAGTGTTGGAAAGTCAAAGCTACAATGTATGGAAAATATTCAGCAAATCCGATCTATCTTCCCTATTAGGAATGAGTTCATATGTGTATATTTGTTTCCTGATATTGTTCATAATTATAGGATAGTTTCCTAGTTAGTCTCTATTGTTCATTGTATATGTAATCTCCTTTGTATCAATGAAAAGTTATTCCGCCAAGTTATCATCTTTTCAGTTATGAGCAGTGTTTCTGATTTTGATATCCTATGCTCTTGTTCTTCACTTCTTCTGGATTACACTCACCTTTATTTCAAGACCTGTTAATTTTCTTTTCTAACCATTATTGATCTTTTACACAGAAAAGAATGCTTATATAAGTTATATGTAAAATTGATCAGGCGTTTATAAATAGGTTATGATCAAATTATTATTCTCATCTAAACAGGTTTCATCCACTGAAAATTTCCTCTTTAAACAGGTTTCACCCACTCGAGACTAATATATTTACAACGCAGTCTACTCTATTACAAAACTTCTGCAATCTACTTAGGCACTTGCAGAAGTCATGATTCCTCCATGAATATAAGGCGACATGGCGCCAAGATCTTGTCGCCGATCTGCTTCATCTTCATCTTCATCGTCTTCCTCTGTTGTCCATAGGAAGCTAGCATATGCTGCATGGACAAAGCTGAATCAAGAAGGGAAAGTCATGTCAGATTTTGGCCTTCAAATACATAGGATACAACATTTACAGTACAGCATTGGAACTCTTTATTTCAAACAACGATGTGTTACATACCTGTCTTGAGGTGCAGCTTGGACTGCTCGTTCATAGTAGCTTAAGGCTCTATCTTCATCATGGTGCAACTCCCATATAACCTTGGCGTACTGTGCCAAAATTTCACCATCATTCGGGTCTGCTAGGATCGAACGCGAGTAGTATTCCTCTGCTAAAGGAAGGTCTCTCTTGGTCTGAAGAAACAAAGCAAGTTAGTACATATATAGTCACAAAGAATTCTCAAATATGTACAACACAAAGTTACACAAAGCAGAATAGGCTCACCTCATACAAGAAATTAGCATAATTTCCTAGAAACAAAGGGTTTCCCGGATGTTCCTCCACCATCTTCTTGTAATGCTCCTCCACACCCTTGTTGTTGTCACCTCCATCTCCACCACTGCTTTTCCATTTAGCCTCACGACCGCCCCGGCCGCCGCCACTTCCGCCATCAATCCCAAGTCCCTTTGCAAGATGCATTTCTTGACTTACTTGACCTCTCTGTTCTTCAAAACTCCCGCCCCACATTTTCTGCATAGTTATCATATCCTCAGATAAACTCACCTTCTTCACCTTCTCTTCCAAACCAACATTATCACCTCCAATAGCCTCAACCTCTTCTACTTCCTCTTCATCATATTCCCTATCACTATCTTCTTCATCATCATCTTCACCCAAATCAGCCGAGTTATATGTCGAAAATGACTGTATAGTCTGCAATGTTATGCCCCTGGATCTCGAGTTGTTGTGTTGGTACAAATCACAGAAGAAGGGATCATCTTCATTTTTCTCACAAGACGCAGCATATGCCAGACCTTCCAAGTTCCCATCAGACTGAGCCCTCCGGAGAAACCCGGAGGAAAGATCAATGGAGGGAGAGATCGGTGAGGAACTGTGTGAGATGTTGAGAGGCCCAGGTGTGTGAAATGAAAACTTATTGGGTGTGCTGTGGATTGAGCTTGGTTTTGGCTCAAAGTGATTGCCAAGTGGACTCTCGGCTGAGAATGATGCAAGAAGGGATCCAATGACTGGTGTTGAAGAGCTTCTTAGCAACATGATTCAACCTTTTGATTTAGATTATGAAACTCTGCAAACAAAAAACACAGTATATATATATATATGAGTACATGCAAATGAATCAAAGCTTTATGCCCATGAATCTGCATTCTATAAGGGTTGAGCAAAATTGAATAGCTTTTGGGCAAAGGAGGAGGAGGAGGAGGAAGAAGAAAGCATACCACTTTATGAAACTAGAGACTTGCAAATGACAAAGAAACAAAGAGAGGCTGGCTCTGCTTATAAAGGGTGCAGAGCTTACAGCTGGGAAATGTGTCTTATTGAATTTGATTTCTGTTTTGTTGTGAAAATGAAAAAGGAAAAAGAATTTTTTTTTTTTTTAAAGTAATGAAAGGAAAAAGAATTATGATATTGTATGAATGGTGGAGAAGAGAGGCAGATTTAACTCGGTGCAAAATATCATGAGCAATTTGCAGTAGGGTTTGATTATGATATTGATAGGCTGGAAAGGGAAGCAAAATGGGAAAGGCCAAACAGGAACCCCATGAAAGATTGAAAGCTGTGTCTTGTGTCACATGCTCCGTTGAATGTTTACATCTACCTTATGGACACTAATGGACACTTGACCTGTAAATATCTCAGGTACAACAACCGTGCCATCGTCATTCTAGTTTTTAGACTTTTCTGCACAACACCACAAGGAAAATTATCAAAATAATGGAAAATACAAGGGAATATGGTTTTATGGGGTATAAAAATAATTTTGGAAATCTAGAGTTAAGGCTCAAAATGATGAAAGTGCATGAATTGGTTCCTCAGTAGTTACCTGCCGCACAAAGTTTGAAGTGACAATGCTAACCAAGTGTTGTTTCTTTTAGGTAGGTTGTTCTATTTTGACTTGTCAATCATTAATCAAATTTTACTTCGAGCTTAATAATAAGTTTAGGTTGCGGCTAATTTTACCATCTTCTTTATTCATCTAACTTACTCATTTCACCTTATTTTTTAATTTCAATACTAAACGTGCTTATCTCAATCATTTGTTTTTCCAGAAATATCTATGTATGACATATGTTTGTTATGAAAATCTCTGGTTTTGGTTTATAGAAATAAATAAAAAATAAAGTTTCCTAATTAATAAAATCATAATCTGATTTATTTCCATGTTTTACTTATAGATCAGTTTTGATGTTTGTTTATTCTAATTCATGTCAAAAGATTCGTATGTTAACAGTTGTGAGCAATGTATCAAAAAGAAAATGATACTCCAGCAATGTATTGAATAGAGAATGATCTCCTTACCTCTTTCATTCTATTATGCTGGTAAGATTTAAACTTGTAATCTCTTTAGTGTCTGTTATTTTAAATGACTGACTGACCGCTCATAATACAACAAGTAAATAATTTGATAATATTTTTTTTTTCGATTGCCGATTGTAACTAAAGAAGAAACTAATAGGGTTACAAACAGAAATGGGTAACAAGGCATGTGTTTCATCACTTCATGGAAGGATTGGAAGCTACATAAGTGTACAAAGGAACCAGATGAAGACGCCCGCGTTGAAGAACCAAGGCATTTTTCAAACACAAAACACGTGTGGTTTGTCCATCTTCTACAACGGAATTCGTAACCGTACACGTAGCCCTGTAGGCTGTAGCCCATAACCTTATGTTTGGTATGGTGAATTAACGAGTGGAACCGACCCTTTGCCGTTATACTCCACATGCTTCACAAACACGGCATATTAGTCGTGATCAATGAAAGAGCAAAGCTCATTGAGCTAGCTCAACTTGTTGAACTAAGATTGGTTCATATTGGTTTGTGGAATGTTTAGATCATGATGTATTGGATTTGTAGTTATATAAGTATGTGTGGTACTCTTTCTTCGATTCAAAACGTATTCTAGAGTGTGGTACACTCTTTCTTCGATTAAAACTGTATCTATGATGGGTGTTCTAGAGGATTTAGGGTTTAAACTGGCGGTAACAATTGTATCTACAAGTTCTACTCATTCTTGAAAACTGGTGGTACTCATTCTTGAAATATAGCTATATCACGATTATTACTTCAAATGATATGGTTACCCGTGAGTCTTTGTCCACTTTAATTTTTCATTGATTATATAAATAGAATCCAAACATTACAACCATGAGTTACTGGTGGTGGACATAAATTCCCCACTCGTCTCCCTACCCAAACACAACTATTACAGTAGATAAGAACCGATAGGATTCAACTGTATCCTAATTTATTCCATAAGTTTTGATACATCCTTACAGCTAATCTCAAGAAAAAACAATCTCTTCAAGCATTATATACTAAAACCACTAGTATATATCCACAGATAACCTCCCTATTACACTGATAACAAGAAATAACCGACTTTTAGAACCAATCGTCCCTGAAAACGACACCATAACCATGTCACACCCAACAACACGATTGATGACACCACAAAACCAAAACCACATACCCTCGCTCAAATACGAGGAATTATCAAAACCACACAAAAAACAAGAGAAAGAACAAAAAAAAAAAAAAAAAAACCAAAACTAAAAAAGAAAAAGAAAACCGTAGACATGGCTCCAAGCCCAGACCCAACCCTCATCCAATAGAATTCAACGTCAACCCACTTCCGGACCCGGCCCAAAAAGAAGCAGTTGTACATTTGGCCGCCGCCCCGCCACCAGTACTGACTGCCATCCAAATAACATCGTTGCCATCGTCTAACAATGGGGAGGCACCACCGTACATGACTTGCAACCAAACGTGGTAAGGAGATTGACCCAGGTCGAGATCAAATCAGGACGACCTAGACCACCACGATCTTCCCTTACCCTTTACACCACTAATCACGTTCACCACATCGCCTGCAAGATTGAATGGCTATGCTTATTCGCCGTCGAACCCTTGCCAGAGCAACCGCATAGCGACACAGCTACAACAATAGCTTCTTGGTTCGCCCCTATCACTAAATGTCCTATTTCGCTCCACCACCACCTGATATCAGGGGCATGACCACCATATGACCACCCTCAAGCTCCTGTCTGACAACAATATCAATGGATGTGCGGCCAGACGAAAAGGAAAATAATCTTGTGAAAACCTTAGAAGCTCTGAGTTTCACGTCCGTTTTAATTTTAGTTTGTATTAAACCGAAAATTCTAGTATACCATATGGTATAACATGCCTAAAAAAATATGTAACTATTATTGATTGAAAAACATTGAAAAACACATGATATACGATTGTCTTTCATCTTTAACATATTCCCACGTGCAACAAAATTTTTGAGGTCTGCATGTGAATTGAGACACAAGTCACACAACTTGGTCGATATACGATCAATGACCCCTTACACGCTTGGTAAGATATAATCCGAAACTTTCAATGACAATACGTGAGACTCAAATTTGAGTATATAATGCGGAGCGGATTCAGTACACCTTGGTGTCCTTCAACCATAACAGATTTAGCAAACGTCCGTTACTGATAAACACAACAGGACCGCGGTAAAAACCCAGATTCCTAATAAAAACTTTCCTCATCAAAGAACACTCGGGCAAAACCCAGCCTTTCCAGCCTTGCCTCATAAATTCGACCCCTCTCAAAGGTCATCGGCGTCTATGTCCGCGTCACCGGAGCGAGGTCGGCGCCGTCAGTCTCTCCCCCAAGAGACCGAAAAAAGAAATATCGCCAATCACGCCATCGACATTGCTAAGATCATGGAACACCAGATTTGTTGTTGGGGAGAAGAGAAAGAGAGTGGATCTTAATAAGATGAAGCTTTTCGGGTGGATAGATTTGTGGTGGAAGAAGGGATCCGGATCCTCTCCTAATATTTGTCTCCTAATATTGCCTAATAAGAGGATCCTAGTCGTCCATTCTGAATCTACGGCCAGATCCCCTCAACCCAACTTAAAACCTATTATCTCATCTATTCCTTCTCATTCTCTATCTCGATAATTTCTCATCCTTCGTTCTTACTCGAACTATTTCTCGTGCTTCGTTCTCTCTCGAACCCAGAAATTTCGAAAGAAGTCCGGCGTCTCCGGCGTCCTCCTGCATCCAAGATCCGGCGTCTCAAATATTTTGCTTGTCTTATCTATGTTTCAAAGCGCATGAAATCTTTACACACTCGTTAGCATGTTCAAGTATATATAGGCAATGTTGAGTGACTTGAGTCTTTTTTTTGTTTCTCACATAATGCAAATTAGGATAAAATAGCAATGCAAAATAATTGTCCCTATGATATTCGTTTGTGTCACAATCGACATGATCAAATGTACTCTATTAAATAACGATACTCATAACCAAAATTTTATCTAAATAATTTTATCACATAAATTTTTATTTAGATAATGTAGCTCATTTGAAAAATAACTATAGAACGAAATGGAGTTGGCTCAATCCGACAAAATGAAAATAATCTTAAGAGATAATTTTGATTCGACTTTAGTTGACTCAGGTACTTTTTTCATTCCCTTTAAAAATGTAATTCGATTAATTAGGTTATTTTAATTGAAAATAAATTATTTATTACAAATACAACAATAAAAATTATAAATAGATAATCATACCTAATCCTAATTCTTATAGCAAATTTTATATGCCTACCCCTTATAAGAGCACATGAGATCTAGATCTACATCATTCAGGATGGGTAAATAGGTAAATTTTATATTTAATGCGTTTTAACATAATAAATAAATAAGGATAAAAAGTCTCGCTAAAACATTTTAAAATTGTATTAATTAGAATTAACTGCCAATTAATATTTACCCTAGCCTTACTTTTACCATGTTCATTCAATTTTTTTTATCTCAATTTTTTTTAAACAGTGTTAATATTGGTGTTAGTGTCATATAGTTGACTGCATTAAATGAATGATAGTGATTAATCAGTCATCGTTGGTTCATATGCACCATGATGCATACTAGAACTTTCGGTATATAATGATTGAAAAAAGAATTAAAAAAGACCCTATCGAATGTCATGTTAAACAATAAGTCAATAACAAACTGTCCCGTAATTTACCATTTTCTTTCCTCCCAACAACATGTACTTTCTTGTTTGGCATCAGTTTTGAGATTTTTGACCAATCCAATCGAAGTTTCCATCTAACGAAATGAGATGCGTGGATTTGATAAGAAAAAGAAAAGTGAAATGCATACGTGTTTGTATCGAATTTGGACACTGTTACGTACCTTTAGTCACCAGAAAAAGAAGGGAAAAGCCAGACCTGCTTTGCAAGTCCTTTAAACCATGGACACAAGCTAATAAAAATATCACCTAATCATCAATACTCCTTTCTTTGTCGAGCAATTCAATTGTGCTTGGTGGCAGACTGCCCCACAAAAATGACTGTTTGCTGTTACATGATTTTGGGATATGTCTGCTTCAACAACAAGAGGAAGTACAAGTTCTTAGGAATCAACCTATCATCAGTTCCAGAACCATCTGAAATCTACGATCACAGATTTAGAGCCAGGCCTTTGTTGTTTTTGTGATCAGACTGACTTGGGTCTTTTGTTTGGGGGCCAATTATGTTTATGTGCAAGTGTTTCTATAGGAATCAACTCAATGATTTATGCCCACCGGAGCCTGAACCCTTCTCCCTGCCTGCTCCAATTCCTAAATGGCCTCCAGGTATGAAAATTTGACTGCAAAGGTTTGATCTTTGGAATTCTGAATGTGGGTTTTGTTTAGCGTTTGGGTTGTTTATGGATTTTGGATTGAAGGGTTTGTGGATTGTGATGAATGCATTCAATTGTGGTGGTTACATTTGTTTCTTTTTGTTCTTGATGAGTGGAGTATGTATCAATTAGTGCTTTCTGGGTTACTTTGATTCTGTGCAAAAATTGAAAATGGAAATGAAATTATTAGACTCATGTAAATTCAGCATATTATGGTAATTATCGAGTAATTTGAACTTTATTGCTGATATGCAAATCATAATCTATGCAAGAGGCCGTTATTGAGCATCATCAACTCTCTTTACTGTCTGCATATGTGAATTCGTATACTCTATGTTCGCAATGCGCACATGAGTTATGGAACTTTGTAATTTCATGTTTAGTAGTTGCTTTGGTGAGCTATTTCTTTATGTGGAAGTTTGCACTTGGGTACAATGAGCCTGGCCATTGATTCTGTACTTTTAAGTTCAAGATAAGTACATATGATGCAGAAAGGAGTGCACTTGTCTTGAGGCTTGATGGCAAGTATAAGATATCTTGCTTGCTTATTTAGCTTCTGTTCATTGATCATGTACTTTAAATTGAAGACAAGTACAAATGTGGCAGAAAAGAATGCCTTTTGTTGAGGGATAGCAACTATAAGGTTCTTAACTTGCTTGAGTATCACCTGAGTTTCTATTAATGTTTGTCTTAGCTACTTGTTTGTTTTATTTTCTGAGTACTTGATTTCTTACTGAAGACTCCAGCACTTGTGATCTCTTTGCTCTTCCTTGACTTGAATGATGACAATATGAGTTAGATATTTGCTTGTTATTTTCAGTTTGTTGCTTCTTGGAAACTACAGAAATCTTTTATTTGCTCCATTGAGTTATTGTTCATATAGACATGCTATTAGAAAATTTACTTTTTGGTTTTTCTTACTACATGAAAGCTCCAGCACCTGGTATTGAAATTTACTTGAATTAAGAAAGATCTTCTTAGTTTTGTGCTGAAACATACTTTGGCTTCATCTTATAACTGATGATTTATTCCTCTTTTTAGTTTTGCGTGTTCCTATAAAGATTTTAGATTATGCTTCAGCCCTCTTGATAATATATAAATCAATCATGCTTATGTATATAGCTCGTATGTTCGTTTTGGGTTCCATTTCCATAAGTAGTTCCAAAGTTCATTTTTATCTCTTCATATTTTGTTACTAAAGGATATTATCACCTCTATGTGCAAAAATTATCCTCTTACATTATATTGAGCTATCTCCATTATCAGGATAAATTTGGTGTGCTGGTTCTGAAAAGTTTAGTCTTTTTATAGCCTCATATTCGCCTTTCTCACAGCTGACTATGATGAACTTGCAAAGTTTTTGAAGTTGTACAAATTTAGAAACAATATTTTCAAGTATAATGAAGTATTAACTTTATAAAAACAAAGATATAGAAAAGAGTCAAGGAGGAACTGAGTGCTGTTTGGTGATTGAAATTATATATTTGACATGATAAATTGGATTTATGGATTACCTTCTAAATGGTTTAAGCATTGTGTTTTCTTTTTCAGGTGAAGGTTTTGCTTCTGGGAAAATAATTATTGGAGAAATAGAGGTTTCCAAGATATCCAAATTTGAAAGAATCTGGACCTGCTCTCTGCCAGAGGACAAGAAAAAATGTGTTACATTTTATAAGCCAGTGGGAATTCCTGATGGATTTCGTAGCATGGGTCATTATTGCCAACTCAACGGTAAGCCTTTACACGGCTATGTTCTTGTGGTTCGAGAAGTAGAATTGCCAGAAACAGCTGTTGTTGGGGAGCATGTCAAGTCAGCAGCTCTTCGAGAGCCGCTTGATTACACATTGGTGTGGAGCCCTGATGATGGGACTGAGGAAAGTTATGGTTCATGTGGCTACTTCTGGCTACCTGATCCACCTGAAGGTTACAGAGCAATGGGCTTTTTAGTTACCAACAAGCCAGGAAAACCCGAGTTGGATGAAGTAAGGTGTGTTAGAGCTGATTTGACTGACACATGTGAACCTCACAACCTAATTTTTAATAGCCGTACCAACTCTACAAGTCTTCCTTTCCAAGTTTGGACTATGAGACCACGTCATCGTGGAATGAGGGGAACAGGGGTTTCTGTAGGTACATTTTTCTGCAGTAATCACTGGAGTAATGGAGAGGACCTGCAGATTGGGTGCTTGAAGAATCTGAATCCTAAGCTATGTGGAATGCCAAATCTTGATCAAATTCATTCACTTATCAATCATTATGGACCTACTGTCTTCTTTCATCCAGATGAGGTCTACTTGCCATCTTCAGTGGCTTGGTTCTTCAAAAATGGAGCGCTATTGTACAAAACTGGCACAGATGTAGGCGAAGCAATTGATGAAAGCGGCTCAAATTTGCCTGGTGGAAGGTCAAATGATAGGCAGTTTTGGATAGACTTACCTAGTGGTGATCAAAGAAAGAATGTTATACATGGAAACTTGGAAAGTGCAAAACTCTACGTTCATGTGAAACCAGCTCTTGGTGGGACTTTTACTGACATTGCGATGTGGGTATTTTGTCCCTTTAATGGACCAGCCACTCTCAAAGTTGGACCAATGGATATCACTCTCAGCAAGATTGGACAGCATGTGGGTGATTGGGAGCATTTCACACTTCGAATATGTAATTTTACTGGAGAGCTTTGTAGTATATACTTCTCACAGCACAGCGGTGGTCAATGGGTAGATGCATATGCTTTGGAGTACATAAGAGGGAACAAAGCTATTATCTACTCGACCAAAAATGGACATGCGAGCTTCCCGCATGCTGGGACTTACCTTCAGGGGTCTTCAAAGCTTGGGATTGGCATTAGGAATGATGCTGATCGCAGTGAGTTTTCTGTGGACTCGAGCATCCAATATGAAGTAGTTGCTGCTGAGTATCTTGGAGATGGGGTTGTTACTGAGCCAGGTTGGCTGCAGTTTATGAGAGAATGGGGACCAAAAATTGTATACAATTCAAGGACTGAGCTGGATAAGATCATCAATGTTTTGCCTGCGATGTTAAGATATTCAGTGGAGAGCATCTTTTCGAAAATTCCAGTTGAGCTTTCTGGGGAGGAAGGTCCTACAGGACCAAAGGAGAAGAACAATTGGGTGGGAGATGAAAGATGGTAGCATTGCTAGGTTTGTAACATAACCCTAATTCAAGGATCAGCTACTGTTTCTTTATCCTGCAGATCATGTTGTTTTTATATGCTTCTTTCATCCTGCAGGTCATGTTGTTTCTATATGAACAGTTCAAGAAATCATTGAATTTTGAGGCCAGCCTTATTGTGGTTGTAACTCTTCATGTATTTTTGCCATTCTTGTGTAAATAACAATGTAAGTTTGGTTCAGAGAATAGAACTAGAATAGATTAAGGGTTTGATCCCTTCTAAGTGTTACCAGTGTTGCGGAAATACAATAATAGGAGATTGTGAGGTGTTGCTTATTTTCTTCTGAAACTCACTTGTGTTCATGTTTTTCTTTTTTTTTGGTCAGAACTTGTGTTCATGCTTATTTTGCCCATAAGGCCATAACAATGGGAAAAAGGAGGCTAGGAAGTGTAAAGTAAACCGCTATAATGAGTATAATCGCTGATCAGCAATGCGAAAATCATAACAATACAGCAGTCTCCAACAACAATTGACACAAAGAAAGTATCTCAATAGGAATGATCATCCAAAGTAAAGCCTTTTAAATTAAAATAAAATAACACCCAAAGAGCATCTCCAGTAGCTTCCTTATAATTTCTCTAAAATGAGGAAGCAAAAAATAAAATCTCTAAAAAAATTATGCTTAAAATCCAACAGCTTCTCCATTTTGGAGATTTCAGCATTTAATACAACAAAAAAATATACTATATCATTATTAATTATAACAAAAAAACATTATATATTTCATTGTAACAATAAAATACCCAATCAAATATTCTATTGTTGTCTTGAATTCGTTAGAGCACGTGAAGAATTTAATTGTAGGGAATGAAGACTTTGCTGCAAATTTGAGGAATGAAGATTTCTCTTTCTTCTACATCCTCATTTTGGAGAATGGGATAGGGAAACTGTTGGATCTAAAAACAGCTCTATATTCCCTAAAATTGAGAAATTCAAGAAAATGAGGAAGCTGTTGGAGATTCTCTAAGTTCATATTTCAGATCCTATTCTCAAAAAAAAAAAAAAGAAGGTTCATATTTCAGATCCGACCCGGCCCATGTTTCTCATTGTTCGGGTGTCAGACCCGACCCATCTTCTCTAAAAGGGGAAGAAGGTTCAGTCGGTGATTGCTTGGAAGCAAAGCGCACCACATCATCGCAAAACCAGAGAGAATGCTGGCGAGGAGGGCCGTCTCGTTCTTGAAGAGCTCCTCAGCTACACAGTTTTCCAGGTATTTTTTGTCTTCATAAAATTCTGATTCTGTAATTTAAATTCTGTGCAAGATTGAATCACCAAGCACAACCATTAGTTTCAATACCAGTTATAATAGCATCACTCTGTTATTTAACAAGGATTCTTATCTGGGTATGTGTTTTATCAATTCTCTGATGCTCTTAGGAACTAAAGTTTCGAACTTTTAACTGTTAGGAACTAAAGTTTCGAACTTTAACTAGTTTTTGATCCAAATGTATGTGTATTCACGGTTGCAAAACTTGCAATTTGGATATGGTGGTGGGAATAGAGGAGGTGGTTGGGAGGTGGAAGATGAGGGAGAGAGATGGAGGAGGAGGAGGCTCTGGCAAAGACAGAGTTGATACACTAGGTCGATTATTGACACGTATATTGCGCCATATGCCATCTGAGTTGAATTTGGATATGCGGAGTGATGGATTTGTGAAGGTTCATGATGTTTTGAAGCTGAACTTGAAGACATTTGCTAATATTCCATTGAGCTCACATACTGTTCATGAGATTAAAGAGGCTGTCAGAAGGGATAATAAGCAGCGTTTCACCCTCTTGGAAGAAAATGGGGAAATTTTGATACGAGCAAACCAAGGCCACTCAACTACGATAGTTGAAACTGAAAGATTGTTAAAGCCACAATCCTTTCATTTGAAAAAGTTTCGGTGTGTGCATGGAACTTATAGGAAGAATTGGGATTCGATATTAGAGTCTGGTCTGAAATGCATGACAAGATTGCATGTACACTTTGCAAGTGGCTTGCCAACAGATGGGGAAGTGATCAGTGGTATGAGACGAGATGTTAACATTTTGATCTTTCTTGATATCAGAAATGCTTTAGCTGAGGGAATTAAGTTTTACATTTCAGACAACAAGGTGATCTTGACTGAAGGCTTTGATGGTGTTGTTCCAGTCAAGTATTTCGAGAAAGTAGAATCGTGGCCAGCCAGAAAGCCTATAGCTTTTTGAAGTTGGACTGTAGCGTGGTCATATATTTATATCCCATCTTCCCTTGGGCTTTTCTTCTTTGGAGGGTTGTTTACCTTGATAAAATGTTGCACTTCTCTCTTCTTTTTATTTTTTTAATTTTTTAATTTTTTAATTTTTTGTAAATTTGTAACACTTACTGCATAAGCTGATTTTTTATTTTTGTTAGCAATTCCCTCCTTATCAATGGAAATGAAGCTATAGCTTGTGATGTTTAAAAAAATGTACATGTTTTCACTATTGACTTAGTTACAGAACTTATGCTTGGAGAGTTAAATGAGGTTATATGACATGAGTGATTGTGTTTTGTGATTCTGAACTGGACCCTTTTTGGTATTTTGAGACTGAATGCATCTCTTGTTGCTATGAGCGTGAATTTGTTGATGATATTGTATGCGAGTAATTGGGATGGATTTACTGCAGTGTGGCTGCTTCGGCGAAAACTCTGGATGAAGGGCAGACCAAGTGGTTTGGCCGCAAGGCTGTGAACTATCTTTTGATTACTGTTACTGGCGGCGTGGCTTTGAGTGCTCTTGATGATCTTATTATTTATCAGAGCTGTAGCAGGTATATCTTGAACATTATGACAGATATAGGGAACTTAGATAGCTGCTTTAGGTACTTTCAGTAAACAGTATTTCGGTAGTTGTTATAATTCAAAAAAGTCTTGGGGGTTTAGCGGTTTAGCGGATGCTTGGATAGTTAGATTCTGTAGTTTGTACAGCTGTTCTATTCTTAGACCCCAAAATGAAGAGCTGTACTACTCCAGTTTAATATTTAAGCTCTTATTTGCAAACACGGTCTTAATTTGTTGTGTTTGCCACTAGTTTGGACCAAAAGTATTACTGGTTATACCATACTTACTAGTTCAGATGCTCAACCAACATATATTTGTTTATCTGAATATAGCATTATATTCTTAATGGTACATTGTGATGCACTTGAGAAATATTAAATACTTACCATTACAAACTAGATTATAGAAGAACCTTGCCAAAAGGCTACTTCCATTATTTTAGGTTCCCCTAGATAAGTTTGGTGAGGAATTGGTTGTGCATTGTTTAGCTTGTAAGAAGAATGAGGAGACACAAGAACTTTTCTTGTAGGGGAAGAGGTGTAGAGAGGTCAAGGAATTATCCTAAACCATTTCAGTGGCTCATAAGTATGTAAAATTAATGTTTCAATTTAACCTTTTTGTTGAAATTTTAAAGCAAGGCCATGGAGAAAGCCAGTAAGGACCCAGCCATCCGAGAGGCTCTAGGGGAACCTGTTCTGAAGGGCCCATGGTACAATGCACAACTTGGAGTAGCTCATAAGAGGCAATCTGTATCTTGCAAATTTCCTGTGTATGGACCAAAAGGCACAGGAGTTCTCAGTGTGAAGGCTGTACGCGATGGAGGTTAGTATTGATTTACAAGCATACATATAGTTGCATGCATCCCATGAGCACAGGCTCATGAAGATATACATTCTTCACTTCGGCATTATCTTATTTTGGTGTTTAGATTCTTCTTCATAGATGCCCACTTATCTGTTCATCCAGTACCATTCAACAAATAAGCAAACTTTGCTGATCTGTAATTACTGTCCTTGCTAATGTTCGGTCCTTTCCAGATTATTTTGCCTCGTATAACCATTCTATTTGAGTTTGTGTTTCAAATTTTATGAAGAGGACGAGTTTGAGCTTATGCAAACTATATTGTGTTGTGATGCTTGACATGAACTCTTTATCACTTGAGGATTGGATAGCTCTATGAGTACATTGATCAGCTGGTTTCTTTCTCCTCACAGATGACTCATGGATGTCATATTTCATATCTCGCAATTGGGATATTCTAATCATGGATGCTCTCCTCCATATTCCTGAAAATGAAGAGAAGAAACAAACTATACGGATTACCATCCCAGAGCCTGCTTGCACGTCTCCAGCATGCAGCGGCCCTAGTTGCAGCACCCAAGAATCTCAGAATCCAGAGAAGAAATAGAGCACTCGATGCATCACCACGCAAGAATGTTTCCCCCATTTAGGTATTCTTTCTCGTGAAAAGCTTGGTAGAGGACTAGAGGGTGATAATAGTGTGAGTACCCTGAGAGTTCTTGACAGCTTGTAAAGCTTCTGGTTTCCTTTTTGAGCTTCAGCTCCTCAAAATGTCTCTTTTCTCTTCAATAACACATGGCTAGAAACTTGGTCACGGAAAATACTGAACTTTTGGGTTAGACAAAAAGAAATGAAGTCACACCAAGTCATTCTATAATTGGCAAATTTCTGAATCCTTTAAGACAATTGCTCCAGTACTAGTCCATCCAGGCATCCATGAAATGACAAAGATTGAAAACGTGCTTTGATTTGCCTTACTTTGGCTCACAAAAGTATAAAATTTCACCATCTAGTGTATTTTTTTTCTAGTTGACCATCAAATTCTATAAAACCCTCAGATTTAGACATCCTTGATTTCATCGATGAAATGGTAATTTGAACTTGAGAGTTGAGACTTCTTCAAACACTAAAATCCAACTTTGATCATAAGCTTGTTCATTTGAGGCCGACCTTCTAACAAAACTGCTTTATAACCAACTATTCTGGAACCCTAATCTTCATCAAGCTTGTAATTTTCAGGATAATAATTCACAGTTCATAATTCATGTGGGTTTGAGATGAGGATGGCATCAACTTCTTGGGTTCATTTTCTCATAATTCAATTCTGGTTGGCAAAAATTGCACATCATTGTCATTATTCCTCCCTAAGGCACAGTGTCACCGTTTCACCGGATACGTGGCGCAAGGTGAGCGGTAAAGATTTAACGGACTTTGTTCCCAGTCGCAACGACACCGCGAACGCCGTCGCCACGTGGCGGTGGAGAAACGTTTCGTTTAAAACCTCTCCAAAACCCTGGGGCCAAATCCGATGGTTCGTTGAGCTGTCAGCACGAAATTTGATGCAAGAATGGTCCCCACGTGTCGCTATTTACGTGATTAGCAAGACTGGGTCCCCCATCGCGGTCCTAACTCCAACGCCGTGTCGAGAATAGTAAGACGTGGGCCCTCCTTGTCGGGTTGTCGTTTGGAACGTATGGCTTGTGGGTCCCCCTCCCTCAGATTACCACCAGAATCTCATTCTCTCGCCATTCATATTTCTCTCCATTTGTTTGTTTTGGTAAATGGGTGCACTTGAACTAAACAGATTAAGCAAACGGTGGTTAGAGGCAAAAAAAAATTCAAACCGCAGTACAATGTCATAAACCCAGAACACTGGAAAAGAAAAGGCAAGAGGACGATGTGAGAGAGAACCCCGCCTGACTTCATCATCTCTCCCTTCCCTCTCCCCTTCATCTCAATCCCTTTCAATCCCCCCTTCACCACCCCCCCCCAGTTTCCTTCAAACCCAATTTCAATTGCCCACTGAATCCAACTCCCGATCGCATCTCCAAGTGAACAGCTTGTTAGTTGTTTTCTGGAATTTGGAAATCTGAAAGGACTATAGGGAAGACAGAAGGATATTCAACATCAACAAGATCTGGCTCAATTCATAGGTTCTTGAACTCGATTCAGAAACATAATCAATATTTGAAGAGATTGAATAAAGAATAGTACAACTAATGCATAATTTAAAGATGAATATAATATAGTGATATTGGACCGGCAGACCTGAACCCCCAAAGTCTGATGAGATCAGATTCAGAATTCCAGTTCATGTAATCGTAATAACTTCAACCTACCAATAGATTCATTTCATCCCTACGTTTTCAGAAATTGAACACGACGGGGATAGGAGGATGACGAGTTCGGTTCGTTGATTCAGATCTCTTTGGGTAAAACGACATGCAGCGTAATCGACGATTTGTGGGTGAATCAGATGCAAAGAATCGAAGGCAGACGCGCGAAAGTGACGGTGCGAACTAAGGCAGAGGGCTCTGCTGTTTTCTATTTTTTTCCTCTCTTTGACGGTGTTATTTTCGATGTTAGTATCATACAACAGCTGATCATATCAACGGTTGAGATTAAATAATGACTGTTCGGTTCACTCGTATCAGGTGCATAGAAGAACTTTCGTGGTAAATGGTAAAATAACCAGTAATAATCAACTTTCATTCAAACATGTTATTATTGAAGTATGATAAAAATGAATATACAACCGATATTGTCTGAATTTTAGATTGTTGGTAGATCAATAATATGTTTCAATAACTTCCATTAATTATCATAAACACTATGCAATTTGATCACAAAATCGTGATAATAATGTGTACGTATCATCTCAACTTTATGTTAATAAATTTAACAATTGAAAATGTTAAAAACTTACTACAATTTGCACATTTATTTCTAGAACGACTCAATCTCCACTTAAAATTCAATAGAGACATGTATGTGTTGTCAACTGTTAGTCCGATTCATGTTATTTGTTACAATAATCGAATCAAAAAAACTCGCCGCAAATCGACGTTAATCAATAAAAACAGAGTCTTACTCCTTTGACACTCATAGATGATGGATAAGAATGTGTGTGTGTGTGTTTTTACATCATGTAGCTGAGTCAAGAGAGAAAGAACAGAAGAGTCGAATCTACATTCGAATGAAATTAGTTAAAAACCACTTTATAAAACTCGTATTGTACGTAAAATCAAAACAAAGTAAAATAAATCTAACAAAAACCTGTTGAAACCAATATCTCACACCCCCAAGACACGAGAAATAGAATGAGGTTGGAGGGGACGGTGGGAAGGGAGCGCTAGTAGTGCATAGACGCAAGCGAAAATATTGATGGAGGCGCACGAAGGAGACAGTCATCCAACACAGGTGGGTCCATCTCCTACCCACAACAAGCTTTTCACCCCCCCCTCTCTAAAAATCCCAACCACACCAGAAACCAAAACCACCCCCAAAAACCTAACCCCTCTTTCCCAAAACCGACCAGGCAATCACCAAACCATTCAAACCCTTCAATTCCCAAACCTCAAATCTCATCCGCCTCTCCATAAAGCTCTGAGCTTTTCTTCAAGATTCGAATGCCTTCAGCAACTGGGTCTGTCACTGACATGTCGATTGTGTCTAAAGATGACAACTTGTCTTCCGAGGATTCTTGTAACCCAGATGAGTCTGAGCTCGAGCTCAATCTTGGCCTCAGCCTCGGCGGCGGTGCTGCCAAGGCCCACCAAGGCCCAATTGGGAGCTATGCGAGGATTTTGACGGCTAAGGATTTCCGGTATGTGGGTTTGAACAAGTCGGATAAGTCGTCGGCGGAGGTTGGTTCTTCGTCGTCGTCGTCTTCTTCTTCGTTGAGCAGTGTTAATGTGGCGGCTGGGACTAAGCGGAGTGCTGATTCTGTTGCCAAGTAAGACTTAGATGATTTCTTTTCAGGTTTTTCAATGTTCAATTTTGTTCTAGGGCCTTTCTTTTGTGCTGGATCGAGTTGTTGTTACTTGCATAGTTTTAGTTTTTGATTTGATGACTGCTTGAAAATAGATACTAAGGAAAGTGTTTAGCATTAATCGATAATTGATTCGAGTTCATACGAGGAGTGCAGAGTGCCAATAATGAAGAGATAAGATCCAAAGTCTTGTAGGAAGAACCTATTAAGTATTTAGCATGAAGATTACAGGGTAGGTATGGTCACTTGATTGAATCCGGATACAATGATACAATGGTATGGGACATTTGGTGTGTTCTGGCACAGATGGAAAGTTTCCATCTTTGTGGCCATTTGGGGTTATTCTGAATCTCTATATGTAGGATATAAGGTCCTATATGGTACACCATAGCGTCAGGACAACACTACAGAACTACATATCAACGATAACACACAGACAATTAGATGAAGTAGTTATAGCGGTTCCTTTCAGAGATTCCGTTTAGAGTATGCTAACATTAGTTATTTCTGATCTTCTGATCTTCAGGGTTTGCTTTCATTTCATCTTTGTATGAGATATATGGATCATGTTGTGGTCGTTAGATGCTACATTCATACTGAAATTATGTTAGTTCTTCTGATGGGATCTAGCTGTGCTAATTGATTGTTTACTTGTCTGATTGGATTATATGTTTGTCTTGTGATGAAGCAGTCAGCCTGTGGGATGGCCTCCTATCAGAACTTATAGAATGAATTCTTTGGTTCATCAAGCAAAATCTTCAGCCACTGAAGTAGTTAACTCAGAGAAAGGTGAATGCAAGATTGTTTCAGGGAAGGCTAAAATCGGTGGTCAAGAAAACAATGGAAATGCTAAGGAGAGACAGCGCCTCACAAGTTCCCTGTTTGTAAAGGTGAATATGGATGGAAGTCCAATTGGAAGGAAAGTCAACCTAACTGCGCACAGTAGCTATGAAGCCCTAGCACAAACGCTGGAGGATATGTTCCAGGGACCGTCTTCAAATGCGAAATTGATACGTTAGTACTCTTAGCCTTTATATCCAGTATTTAAATTGAATATAGGTTAGTCGTATATTCTATTTCTGAATCTGGGTGACTTGAGTGAAAATTGTGCAAAATTCTTCTGTTGAAGTTGGTGCCATCTTGCTATGCTTTTTTGGAATGTCAATTTAATGTAGGAAAAACAATCCAAAAGTTATGTTTCTTCATGACAGTTTTGTCAAATTGTCTGTAGGAAAAGTAAAAAGATTGGTATGTTAAATAATAGATGTGTTGGGATTTGAGATAACAATCAAATGTATAGTGTTGTGTCACTCAATGTCCATTTACTTGGACAAGAGAATTGAATTTGTCTATATTGCTGACTAGTGATAGAAACCTTTTGTTTTTCCTTTGAGTAATGATGTTCCATGTATCTATATTTAGGTGCTGGTGGTCAGGAGCATGATATGATGGTGGGAGAAACTACACCGTCGAAGTTGCTTGATGGATCATTTGATTTTGCACTCACTTATGAAGACAAAGAAGGTGACTGGATGCTTGTTGGGGATGTTCCTTGGGGGTAAGATTCTTCAATAACAGTCTCTTTGTGTGCCACAAAAATCTCTATACTCTTCAGTAATAATGTGCTTGTTTCTCTTGGACTGATTGGATACTACTTTCGGTTTTTTTCTAATATCTTATGCAATTTACTTATTTTTCTCTCAGGATGTTTCTTAGTTCCGTGAAGAGGCTAAGAATCATGAGGACTTCTGAAGCTAATGGACTTGGTATGTTGATGTGTAAGAATAAGCTTAAAAATTTGCCTCCAAAAGCTGGAATGAGCATGATACTAACTCTGTTACTTCCATTTGCAGCTCCAAGGCTACAGGAAAGGAATGCAAGGCAGAGATGCACGAGCTGATACAAATCCATTTGTGAGGACTTCAGTAAGGATACAAAACAACCTATGTTGTAAAGTGTACAAAGTGGGTAAGACGTATAATGGGAGCATATGGAGAAGCAGAGAGAAGCTATGGTGTTCTGTTTCATTTTTGGTTGATTTGATGTGATTGCATTTCTTTCTTGCTGTGCCTTCCCTAGGAGTTATATCCCTACTTTTCAAAGCCATAGCTATCTTATATTTTAGTGTAATACTTATATGATACACATGCCTATGATAAATTTTGTTGCTGATGTATATATGGGGGTTACTCAAATATGCTTTTGCCTGCTCAGCTGTTGTCTCTTTTCCCCCCTTTTTAATGAGAGAAATTGTGATCTGAAGTTTTAAGTTTACATGCTGAGAGAAATAGATGGTTCTATCCTAAATATCCTAATGTAACCTTTCAACTTAAAAACAAGCCCCTTAATCAAATTTGTGGAGAACTTACAATTTACTTTTCAAGTAACTCTCAAAATTACTTTTTAAGTAGAGATTGAATTGACTCATCGAAGTCGTGTGATATTTATCCTAATCCACTAATTCCCAGAAACTCAAACTTGGACGGCCTAAGAAGTCGAGGTCAGCGCCAATTGTGGTGAGGAAATGATAAAGGTCCAAGAGGATGGCCAGGGAACAGGGACTCGAGTGCCTTCACCAAATCAGCTTGGGTCATAACATTTTGGCAAAATGATTTTGCAGATACTCTGCGGCGTGTATGGTGATATATTGTACCAAGCAAAACACTTCACTTGATCAACCTTCTGCCCCTACTTCTTGTTTGAATCTTTCATCTTTTGCTGAATGACCATATTGATAGCACTATCCTTAGCTGTTGATCTCGTGATCCTAGTCAAAAATTCTTCAAATGACAAGCCCGTGTACCACTGGTGTCTCTGCTTGAGGTTTCTCCAATCTGACTTCCAGCCACGATGATTCCAGTTCAGCCAAATCTTAGCTTCAATGGGAAAATAGAATTTTTCCCCAGTTAGCTGTAACCTGTAAGTAAGGATGGTGATAAACGTTCCTAATCCTGGAAGGAGGAGGAGAATAAACAGTTAAATGGGGTTAAATATCGAAAAGAAAAGAAAACAATTGATACAAGAGATGTATGGCAAAACACTTACGGTCCTTTGGACTCAAGAGCATAACAGAAGTGCTTATACTCTGGATCATTAGAATCCCTTCGTGAGCCTAGAGGCTTTTCAACCACATTGATCTTCATGGTATGCTTGAAAGTCATACTAGACAGTAATCTCTTGCTGCAGGCTCTATTAACAAGATTAAACATGCCAACAGTGGGCATGTTGATGGTGTTGTCGTCGTTGATCGTGATGTTATCGGTGTTGATTTCGCCATACATGTATCCATTGGACTCTAGTAATGCTAGCTCAAGAATAACGCACCTTCAAAACGAGCAAATTGTAACAAGAAAAGTTAATAAACGTATGATTTTTCTTAACATAAAAAGAGCAAACTAACAAGAAATGTTAGTCGAAAATGCCACGTGGTGCTACATAAGCATTGAAAAATTTCTCCTTACCGTAGAATGGGAATACGGTTCCTCTGTCGTTGGTCTGGTGTTGAGTTGTGAATGTAGACAACGTGCGGCGAGAACTGGAGATTTTAAGCGAGGATTGTCCTTTGCCCATTGGGGTGGTGTCGATGGAGTATTACCAATTATTGTCTTCTGCAGTTGCTCTAAGTTGGAGTTTACTTTTAACAAGAGAACGAGGGAACAAGCCCATGTAGACACAAGTTGGCCTCTAGTAATCCGAACGAGGGAACAAGCCCTATATATAGACACAAGATATCATAATTCTCATATTAACAAATCCTAATACTTCAAGTAATTAACTCTATCATTCTCAAAAAAAAAAAAAAAAAAAAAAAAAAAAAAAAAGGAAAATTACCTCTATCTTTGTATCAATATATTACCTGATTTCACAAGTATATCAAGTTCCCTAAATAATAAGGATATACAGATACAATTCCTTATAACAACAGGGTTAGAAGAATCTAATGCAGCTCTAGGTTAACATTGAGTATCGGTTTCAAATAAAAAAGAATTGAAGCTAGGAAATTTACCTGAAACCAACAAGAAGAAGAAGGTAAAAACAAGAAGACACTTGCAGCCCTCGGATAACAGACCAGAAGAACTTGCAGCCACTAATACCGAAAAAAAGAAAAAAGTAAAAACAAGAAAACTTCTACAAAGCGTTCAGATATTATGCAATTTTATTAAAAATGTTTCACATTCAATTCTTTTATGTCGTTTGTTTTGTGTATGTCGTAAATGACACTTTTGTGCGCTATAAAAAGAAGTCTTCCACGACATGTTTTTCAGATGTGTTGTAAATATCAGGAAATTATTCACGTTACTCCTCACCCAAGTTCCCCTTGAGAGGATTTCTCCTTGACTGGATTCACCTTGAGGAGATTTCGTCTCTCCTAAAGCTCCTTTGTGACGTTTCACCTTGTGTTAGTGAAGCTGGCCCTAAAGAGAAAAAGAACAAACTGCATGAAGTGACTTGATTTTTGTGAGAAAGATTATGTTGATGGGATCCCTGTGAATCGTCAACAAGTTTCAAGAAAATTAAGCTCGAGGCTTATGTTAAACTTAATTGGTTATTCTGGTAATGGGAACAATATTCTCTGATTACAATCCTCCTTTCTTCGTACACAAATATAACACTGATTACAGATATTAACAAAAATGCAATCTTAATCTTACATACAGCATGAAAATTCAAAAAAATGATGACCAAAAGAGGGAACTCAAAATCCTGTCCCTATAGAAGACCATTTACAGGTGAGGTACTAAAGACAGGTTGGTCTTTGTTAGTTGCATATGCATCATTGTTGTTGCTACTGCTTTTCCTTCGAGGCTTTGCTTCTCCAAGCATGGTTATGACATCTCTCATGGAGGGTCTGTCCTTGGGAAGCTTGGTAGTGCAAACAAGTGCTATTCTAAGGACTAAGAGCATCTCCTCTTGAACATGCTTGGAATTTCCTACACTTGGGTCTAATACTTCTTCTAAGCATTTGTTGTCCCTAATCTTCCTTCGAATCCATTCCACAATGTCTACTGACTCTCCAAACTCAGGGTCTAATGGCCTCTTTCCGGTTAGAAGCTCCAATAGTACCACACCATAGCTGTAGATGTCAATCTTCTCATCAACCTTCAATGTGTATCCATATTCTGATCAACAGTCACAAAATCTCAATGTTAGTAACAGAAACTTGATACAGCATAACATGTAAGAAACAGTACACAAGGCTAAGATGTGAAACTCACCAGGGGCAATGTAGCCGTATGAACCAGCCACCATGGAAACTGTCTCATTTTTCCGGACCATCATCCTTGCCAACCCGAAATCTGCAATCCTAGCTTCAAGGTTTGCATCAAGTAGTATGTTGTTGGACTTGATGTCTCTATGAATGACTGGTGGGTGACAATCATGGTGGAGATAAGCGAGACCTTGCGCAACTCCGACTGCTATGTTATACCTTGAAACCCAATCTACAAGCAACCTTGCAGCTTGCTTGCCATGAAGGGCTTCTCCAAGGCTGCCATTGTTCATATACTCATATATTATCATCAAATTGGTGTCATTGTTCAGAAAACCTAGTAATCGAACAATGTTTCGATGCCTTAGCCTCCCCAAGAGATTCACTTCCCCTACTAGATCACCACTGCTACCAGTTTCAACATCTGTTGCTGGTCTCCACAGCTTCTTAACAGCAACAACTGTGTTTGATCTTGTTATCTCAGCCTTGTAGACAATGCCAGTAGCTCCCATTCCAATCACATTTGATTCCTTCACACAAGCCAGAATGTCAGCAGTTGTAAACCCAAGCCTCTGGAATGCCATTAACCTCCATGGCCACTCTCCATTTCCCACATCGAACCTATCTTCGAAGCAGCTTCCATTCGCATACCATCTTTTGTATACGAACCTTGCACCAAAAAGTGCAGTGCAGACTGCTAAAGCTGAAGAAATCCCAATCACCCACCCTTCAATAATCTTCTTTGTATGCAAGCTCCTATGCCTTGATCCCAATGCTGGATTTCTAGCACAAGGAGGCAGCACACTACCACAGAGACCGGCATTGCCTACAAGGTCACTCGGATTTATTGTTCGAAGCACGCCATTTGCTGGGACAGCACCCTCTAGCTTGTTGTATGAGACATTGAGAGTTTCCAAGGCTGGAGAGATACCGAAATTTTCTGGTATACCTCCAGTGAGAGAGTTGTTAGACAAGTCCAAAATGGACAATGTGGGCATCATGGCAATAGACTTTGGGATTTCACCAGTCAACTGGTTGTTGGCAAGATTCAAATTCACTAATCTCTCACATGAAGCAATGCTTGCTGGAATGGTTCCAGAGAAACTGTTTGATGAGAGATCAAGCACAGAAAGCGAAGGACAATCCTGGAACTGGTCTGGAATCTCTCCTACTAAGAAGTTATTGGAGGCCATGAAGGTTTGCAAACTTGGAGCAGAGAGAATGGTGGAAGGAAGAGAATAATGTAGGCGGTTTCGAGAGAGATCAATAAAAGAAATTGAAGTAGAAGAAGAAATGTCATCTGGTAGTGCACCAGTGAGATAGTTATTAGCCAACTCTAACCTTTGAAGCCTCCCAAGCTTGCCAAGACCAACTGGAATTGTCCCTGAAAGAAGATTGTTCTGCATTCGGACACGAACAAGTGAAACACAGGTTGACAAGCCAACTGGAATTGGACCTGTGAAGGCATTGTTGAAGAGGATGAGCTTGGTAAGATTGCCCTTGTTGCACAATGTCGCTGGAATCTCACCGGTAAATGAATTGGATGATACATCCAACCACACCAATGGAGCACTTTTACCAAGATCACTTGGTAAAGACCCTGATAAAGAATTGTTCCACAGCTCAAGCACCGCCAACTGAGTCAAGTTTCCAAGTCCCAGTGGCACTGAACCTGACAGCTTATTGCACATGAGATTCAGAAGCTGCAGATTCTTCAGCTCACCTATCTCAGCTGGGATTTCACCTGATAACTTGTTATCGGAGAGATCAAGCAACTGCAACGAAGGAATGGTGCCAATCTGAGGAGGGATTCTACCTTCAAAGTTGTTCTTGTACAAGAACACTGTCTCTAGCAGCTTCAGCTTTCCCAACTCGGCTGGAATCTCACCACTGAGATTGCCAACTGCCAAATCAAGATACTTCAAGTTGGTGAGGTTTCCAAATTCCAATGGAATCCCACCTTGGAACTCATTGTACCCCAGAATGATGCTCTCCAATGACATCAGCTCCCCAAGCTCTGATGGGATTTGACCTGTGAGGTTATTTCCAGAGAGGCCAAGAAACTTCAGCTTTTGCAACTTCCTGAAGGACTTGGGAATCTCCCCTTCAAAGAAGCTCCCTCGAAGATCCAGAGTCTCCAGCATTGTGGCATTGCCTAGATCCTCGGGGAGAATCCCCGAGAAGTTGTTGCTAGAAGCATTCAGATATGACAAGCCATCCGCATTTCCAAGTCCCACCGGAAAATCACCAACAAAGGAATTCTGACTCACATCAAGGCTCTTCAGTGCTGTGAGATTTGACATGGATTTCGGCAATGCTGAAGAGAATGTACTGCAGCACAGGTTGAGAGTAGTGAGACTCTTGAGCCATTGGACGTCACCTGAGACTGAACCACTGAGATTCATGTGGGAGAGATCAAGCTTCTCTACATGACCCTCAGTGTTGCACCACACACCAGTCCATTTACAGTGATCAGATTCAGCCTTCCAATTCTTCAGACTCCCCAATGGATCAAGCAGGCCTGCTTTTAGTGAAAGCAAGGCAGATGCTTCATCATTGTTGGCCACAGCAGCTGAACCATAGGAAGCAAAACCAATGGAACAGTAAAACAAGAAGAAGATGAGCAAAATCTTCATACTCGGTTTCTCTGACTGACTGACTACTGTGTCTGGTTTTCCAAAAAAAAAAAGACTAATGTGTCTGGTTTTCCACCATTTTCAGAATCAGAAACAGTGTGAGACACAGAGAGAGTGAATCTGAAGTAGTGGAAAGCAAGATTGGATGAAGATTATGAGTTGGTATATAAATAATTGGGGTGATTGATTAGTTGCTAATAATTGCTTGATGGGGTAGCTCGTGAGATCTTGAGCAATGCAGGAACAGCTGGGAGGGTTTTGGAGTTATTGGAAGTTTCTCCGACACCAAACATGGGAGAGAATGTGGTCTAAGCTCTCTCTCATGCATTGCTTCTTTTCTTCTTCTCTGTTATCTTTTATATCATTCACATATAGTCAACTTGAGAGTGGTGATGAGCTCTCATAATCACTAAACAATAAAGTAATTCTTCTCCTTCTTCATAGTTAATAACCTTTTTCTTTTTTCTTTTTTTTGTAGATACATGTATGTTCATACATAACTGGTCTTGGGACTTGGGTAATTGTTGATCCCAATGAAAAAATGGATCATATGTTTCCCAATCCAAAGCAACATAAGCAATTGACCAGCACTCTTTTTCATCAATCCTTCTGTTTTCTTCTCCTGATTGTGATGCAATCATCTTGGACGCCTAAATAATCTTTAGCGCTTCCAAATTTGTTCTAGATGTCACATATAGTACGTCGTGTGTTTCATTTATATCTAACATATCTAAAATTTCAAACATTAGTATGCATTCTTTAGATATTTCATATTGAGATAGCAAATTAAAACAATTGTTTAGAACGTCAAAATTTAAGAACTCTAAATATTTTATCTAGTGTACTTTTTATTTCACGTGAATGTATATAGAAAATTGATAGTCTTGTATCTATTGTTCATATTTTGATCAGGTTCCGTTTTCGTCGATTAATTTGTTTATATATTTTAAAAAGAAATATTCTACAACCTTAAAAGTTCAAAACATCAAGAACATTATTTGTACAGGTTTTTCTGAAAAGACACTTTATCTTGAGCCTCACACAAAGATATGGAACTACAACCAACATGCTGGAATGATATGGGGTTTCCATGATCCTAGGTTTTTCTACTTGGAAAGGGTAACTTCTAAGTATGACAAAGATTTGGGTTTCATCATTGTATCAATTAAAACAAGTGGTACAATGCGTGTGTTTACGGTAACATCAAACCCATATGATGCTAGTTACTACTAGTTTGTTGAGTTTCTGAAATTTTATATGCTGCAGATTAACAAAAGGATTATGAAATGAAGCTTCGTTTTTCCAGTTGTGGATGAAACAATATAAAAGCACCGCCAGTTCATACCCATTATCTACCAAGTTATATGGTTAATCAGGCTCGATAATTCGAAGAACATGTCAATTATTCCTCATGATTGATATGAGGGAATCTTGGCATGTTACAGGGTGAACCAATACACTAAAACAAAGACAAAAAACTCTGATCCATTTTTTTTATAAAAAAAGAAAAGAAAAAACACATACATTTCCTTTGGGGCCATACCTCTATGTTAATTTGCAGGGTAGGTTTCTTATGTCACTATTAGTGTCCCCTTATTTTTGCCAAGGGCCAAAATCTAAAGGGATAATGCTCATTTAATTTTGACTATCAATATGAGGGCAATTCAAAATCAGAATCCACTTCGACCAAAAAAAAAAATCAGAATCCACTAGACAATGCGTACAAAATTGAAACAAAATAGTGATAATTGAGTGACTAGCAGCCCTTGATTTGACTAATTTTATTTGAGTCGGCGTGACAAGACATATGAAAGAAAGAATCCGCGATAAACATGAGCTTAAAACGTTTTTATGACGAAGCAAACTAACTTTTGTTTTTCTAGATTTTTACGCATTCTTGCTTAAGAAAGTAGGAAAAATTATGGACAAATATGATGTGTGTGGTGCCCCAAAGTGATTGAACTGAAAAGAGAAAACAGAGAACAAAAGGGGAGGATCAGATCAAAGCAGGAAGGAGGAAATGAAAAAAAAAGTGATGGTGCACATTATGAATGGTGGTCTCTGTGAGAGGTCAGGCCACCAACTACATATTTCTGCATCAGATTAAAGTTCTTTGTTTTTCCTTTTCATCCTGCCCCTTGCTCCCTCTGTTCATAATCTGCCTATAGCTAGTTTCACATGCACATGTAGACGTTTAAAATAAGTGATAATGTCACAAAGTGGCACCTTAGTTTATAACAATGGGTGTACTATTCTGCTACATTCAGAACCAGATGGGGAGGGCAGGCCATGTGAAAAGGCAGCTTCCCTAAGAAGTGCCTCCGCCCTATTATTGGACAGAGAAGAAGAAGCAGAAGCAGCAGAAGGAAGAAGAAGAAGAACAGAGATAGTTGGTGCTAAATGCCAATGAGGGTTAAGGGAATTTAGGGGTGTGATTACTTCATTTGGATCTGTAAAATATAAACCCTATATTTGGGAATGAAGAGAAAGAAGAAGAAGAAGAAGAAGGGTTATATGGGTGCTTACGTGCTTTCACATGGCTTTATGCTGAGGCACACCAAAGCCAACCTTTCACGATGTGCTGGTGTCTGCTACACGTGTGGCACATGCGTGAGTTTCTGGCATCTTTGATTTTGATTAGGTACACTAATCTGGAGTGAAAGGCTAGTGCTTAACACTAAGCTGGAGATATATTATGCCAGTTCATGGCCTTTGACTCTAAACCCTATCATGTTTCCTCCCCCTGGTTCTGGATTAGGGGAAATCAGTGTTTTGATGCTTTCATGGGTTCAGAATCATTGCCTAGGAAAGAACCAAAACATGTAGCCAACAAAAAAAGACCCACAACAGCCAATAACAAGCCCAATAGAGTACCCACAGACCCGAAGCCCAATCTGATGATCAAATGCCAAACCGAGTACATGATAAAACTCATAAAAGTAAGTGATGTATCTGTATTTCGAGGGAAAGCAAAGATGAATCAATAACAGTATGATGATTCCCGATATCACAAAAGAATACCCAAAACGCTTCTGGAAAATATATCAGCAGAAGCAATGAGGTGGGTGAAAGAATAGAGAATCTGTGGATATACAAAACAAAATTTATAGACATGTAAAATCATACTACTACTCTTCTTCTCTTTCTCTCTCCTGTCAGAAAATTTCCAGTGAGATCTTTCTCGGCACCAGCTTTCAAAGCGATGATGCTACTAAGATTTTTTGGTTTTTCTCTGGCAGTTACTAAGGAGAAACGAAAAGAGTATGGCTAGTGGCACTGAAATTAAAACTTGGCCGCCAGCTGTCTATAGCTACTACCACGAATTTCTCTTTGGGTACGTTCTAACAAAAAAAGATTATGATGGGGAGAGGTGCTCATGTACCTAAAATGAATGCGTGTATTTCTGCCCAGCTAGAGACTGTGTACAGAGTGCCAGACAGTGGTTTCCATTTAGAAAAACCTTCTTCATCGGCAGCAAGGTTTCTTTGTCTCTTCACCAAGCCAGAGAACAATGGGACAAAAGAAACTCCAAAATGATCACCTAGTCTCCTTAGGGATGAACTCGAGCCAATTACGATACCAATATCTGCTTGAAGCAGACAAAGAAAGTCGCCCACCGATCCTCCAATGTAAACTGTTAAGTTCTTGTGCTCTTCTTCTATACTCTTGCAGGGACCCTTTAGGATGCCATTGAAAGCTTGAAGTTTTTCCAACGGAGACTCCAACTTCTTAATAATCTCTCCAGTGGTAACCAATTCCTCATAAGCCAATTCATTCGAATGTACAGTCAAGACATTTAGATCTCCTGCACAACGGATCCCAAAATGAATTTCATGATATTTGACTGCATTCAAAGCTAAGACTGCCATACTGCATTATCAATGCATGATGACTCTGAAATGTATACAGTGAAAAATATAAATGCATTTTCCAAATAGTATACCTGAAGAAAAAGCTGATGCAATGAGGTCACTACACCAGCAGTATGAAAGTACATGAACATCAGTTTTCAGGTTTTCATTCTTCAAAGTCTTCTGAAAGAAGCTTCTACAACCATCCTGAAGAATGAGAGCCTGGCCAGCGCGTTTTATATCCTCCAAACTTAAACCCTTTAGTACTCCTGACTGAACCACCCTTTCATTTGCCTTTCTCTCAAACTCCGCAAGTTGTTCAAGGGCTTTGCATAGATCTTCATAACGAAATCCTTCCACTGCAAAATTTTGGAAGTCTTTACAGCCATGTTACATATGAAGACATAAACCAAATACATTTCCAATAGTAATTAGCCAACAAACCTTTCTCACTGGTCACGATTGTTTCTACACACTGTTCAAACTCTTCTGTATATTGGGTGGAAAGAATATCCCATGTGCTCTTCAAGTCCGCTGAAGACAACCGTACAAGTTGGGTTTCAGATCCATGAGATTCAGTCTTCGGTACAGTTCTTATGGCAATCTCTGCTAATATGGCAGAGGAATCAAAAGCAGTGCATGCCAAGTCAAAGTCACAGAGTATGGTAAGATGGCAGTCGGTAAAGTCATGCACCCGAGACAAAGGGACTACATCTTTCTGAGGAATTGGCAGTCCACTATTAAAGATGAAATCTACTTCGAGTTTCATGGCTTGATGATACAGCTTCTCTAAAATCTCAAGCTCCTCTCCAGTCAGATAAATGCTAAGCTTATCTAGCATCTCTTCATTTTCTAAAGCTGTAGCCTGAATTCAGTGTAATGAATAAAAAATATTCATGTTAAACAGTAACTTAAAACAAAAAGGTATAAGAACAGATATATAAAATCAGAACCAGACATCCATTTATACCTCAAAATCTTTAGACGAAAAACTGTCTATCCACCTCTTGTAGATGTGACCATTATCATCAGGATCCAGAATACCCTGAATCTCATTGCTAATATGTGCATAGAGTCTTATAAAAGGAGCAACAGCAGCAAGCGTATAAGCAGCAAGTTTTGTCTTTTCAAATGGTGTAGCAATTTTACCCAGAACTCTTTCTCCTTCAACCTTCCCTGATGCTGTTGCAAGCAAGAAATCTGTGTATTTGGTTGTTGCATCATTAGAAACACCCTCATCCGGCACTTCAAGTCCCCATTCCTACATACCACATTCATCCAACTATATAACTAACAAGAACACAGATTGAAGCCAAAAGAAGCATGACATTATAACAAACAAGTGGAAATTATTGTGAATAGTAATCACATATATCTAAAAATACTATTCCCGCTTCTAGAATAATGATCAAGAATTCAAGATCATCATATCTAAAAATCCTATTCCCGGTTTTAGAATAATGATCAAGAATTCAAGATCATCATTCTTTGTTCGGTTGGAAATACTAAGCAGATAACAACACTAATATCACCTAATATGGCAATGACTAAGCCATGAGTCCAATATCACCAGACCTCAATCATCATATATAAAATGATAAAAGTCATAATTCCTGCAACTATTCTCGCATAATTACATTACATAAACACCAAAACTCCACTAATTACGGAATCGAAATTCCGACATTTTTCCACCTCAGTCCAAAATTCTTAGCTTAGCAAGCACAAAATCACTTAATCACAATACATTAACGAAGCAAAACAAAAAACACAAGTGAAAAGAAGAATTAAATTACCTGCATTAGCTTATCGTGCAATTGAAGCCTCTGGACCACGCGCTTCCTCAAAGCGCGTATCCCGACTTTGTCGTCGTCGTCGCCGGCGCAATCCTCCGCCATTTTGTACCTGAAAAAAATTCAAAGATTCAGTGATCGACGATCGAGTAGTGCAAGAAAGTAAAGAAAAGAAAGAAATCTTGAAAAGCTTTGATCGGAGGGTTGAAGCTTACGCAAGAGCAAAGGCCTTGAGGAAATGGCGGTCCTGGGAGACGAAATGGCGGAAGGTTTGAGAGTCGAGAGTGGCGGAGGCGAGGCTGACGAAGAAGGGAGAGTAGAGAGCGAAGACGGAGTCGTGTTTGAACTTGATCCAGAGCCGCCGTGCGAGGCCTGCTTCGTCCACCATGGTCATCTCTTTCTCTTTTTCTTTTTCTTTGGGGCTTTGATTTGGACTGAGTGAGAGAAAGAGAGAGAGTTTGGTGAATTGGATTGTTGTGAAATCTTGTTGGGGTATTTATAGGAGGTGCAAAAATGTCCAAATTTGCGGGAGAAGGAAAATATTTTTAGGGGTTTTTTTGGGTTCGGTCTAGTCTCTATATATTAGGCCGCCGTTAGTCAACTCCCTTCTCGATTGGCTTATTTTTCCCCCCTCATCGCTTACGTCATTATTATTATTATTATTATTTCTACAAAATGTTTTTTTTCATTGCCTTGTGTTTATTTTCATGCTTGTATACTATTTATTTTATAAATTTTTACAATATACAAAATATTACGTATAAAATAGCACGTACATGTAACATAATTAAAACAATATAAAAGAGTACAAACATAGTCGTCACGGTACAAGTCAAATTTATCATATTAAGTGGAGAAGAACATGATATATTGAAATTTGACCCCAGTAGATTTTGACCTTGTTATTTTGCCAAAAGAAGGAAGGTCAAAGTGTATAATGAACTTTTGTTTATGGAAATTTCTCGTTGGTGAGTATCATCAAGCCTTAATGTCTAAAATTTCTTTGTAACGTTTCTACAAGCAGCCATCAATATCATGTAACATTTTCTTATTTAGTCTTTTAAGTAAGAAATGAGGTTCAAATTAAGTTAAATCAAGGGTTCAATCCTTTATAATATGACTAAAAAAATAAAATACTTGACCATTTTTATGACCAACGTACCCGCAAGAATGGTCGAACAAAATGATGTCATTGGAAGTTAGATATGACATGATTTTCTAGTGTGGTACCTGATTTATAGGTGGCTTGACAATTTTTGGTTTCTCATAAATAGAGAGCCAGAGGAGATGGTAACTTGACCAATGACATCGTCAGAAAAAACTTGACCAAAGTTAGATCAATAGTGAAGAGACTGGTAAAGCAACTCAATATGATCCATCTGTAACACTTTTGTAGTTTTGTATATATGAGACTACTCATGGAACTAGTGCTTTAATGGGATTCAGTGAACCATCGCTGTTACATATATACTGGACTACCATATATTGGTAAATGACTAAATGCTGTGGCAAATTATGGTTTGTAAACTCGAAATACAAGTATAGAACCCATGGAACTTTTCAACTCTGGCTTTGGGACACCGGAGAAATGTGGAACACTACTAATACTCATCTTGGACCTTAGAATATAAAGCTAGACCAATTCTTCTTATAAGTTGTGCTGCACTATATACCTTTGTGAATATTCTATGTATAGTCGCCGGCGATTCGGGTCCGGCTGGATTTTATGACCGAAAGTGTGCTAACCTGAAAAAGTCAGTTGATAGTTCTCGAACACTACAAATTAGAAACCAACACCATGGCAAAGATTGATGGTACGATTTCGTAATATAATGAATACTATGTGATGACAAACGAGTCATACTTTAGCTATATAGTCATCACCCATGTGAAAATGATTACATACAAAAAGTATTGACATTAATACACGTTGTAGCGTCTCTAGATAATTCATAGTTCTTTACTTTTCTCATATGAGATTTTCAACGCTTTAATGTAAGTGTAACTTTTTTAAATGGACAACTTTTAGTTATTTTTCGAGATGAATTTTCTCATAATCTTAGTTCTTTTGAACGGTTGAACTACCAAACAGTCCCATCAAACCCTTTTTAACGCCCTAATGGTCAAGTGTGGCAAAATAGATATCCAGAAGCTGTGTCTAGAGCTTTGTTGTTTAATAATGTAAACTCGGATTATCCTTAAAGCTTTTCTTTGTAATTTTCGTTTTCGTATCAAAAAAAAAAAAAACCCCTTAACGCGGAGATGTTGCCTAGCCAAGAAGCTATCTCCGGCTGACTTTGACAAATCAAAAAGGAAAAAACTGGGTTCTGGGGAGAAAGACATGTCTCATGATTCTTGATCACAGGGGAAAATTGAATGGTTCCTTTCCAATAAATTTCCCACGGTTCAACTTCACAAGTCACAACCAACAAAATTAACTCACCGTTGTCTGACTCTTGGAAGAGTCTACGAGCTTCTTCTATGTTGATCATCAATCCCCAATATATCTCTACGTACTACTATCTGTAGTATCTTGTTCAATATATACAATTACATGCAAAAGTTGTTTCTGCATGGTTTGATGTTGATGAGACTCCGCCTCCGCATTTTGCTGCTTCTCTTTGCAATATATAAGAATTTTATGAGCTATAGGCTTTCCTAATTTTTCGTTTTCGGTAGAATGTCTTCAGTCGGATGTTTGATGAACACTGTTTCTTTTTAATTTTCTTCTTGAAGAAGACTCATGCCGTCTATCTATCTAGTCTAGTCATTTTATCTTTTTAAATTTATTTGACATGCATGCGCAAAATTTTGCTCTCTCAATAAAAAAAGAAGAGGAAGGGATAATCTCATGTATTCCGTTAGTCTTGCTTTTATATCATAGGTTTAAGTATTGCATGCATTTTGTTTTCAATAATTTTCATCGTCTAGTCAGAATTACAACAAAAAGAAAAAAGAAGAAGAAAAGAAGTTATTAAACGTGGTTTATTTCCATTTCCTACATTAGAATTCTTGTCCTTGAATAGCTATGTTGTCTCTGCATGTATTTTCTATATTGCAGTTCATGTTGTTTATTCGTGTACCTTGATCAAGACGTTCGAGAAGTTTGATAAGTGCCTAAATTTTGAAGACACATGTACATTCAAACTTTGGATATGCATGAAAAGTTCATTGATTTCATGTTGAAAAACAAAGAGAATCAAACAAGCCTATATTCCTGAAGATAATAGATTATAGATGTTTCCCTGGCCAAATTATTTTTTCTGTTTGATCTCATCGTTTTCTTATATAATTGTAAAAAGAAATTATTGAATTGCCGTGAAGAGTGGAAACTAGCTAGAGCCGTAGGCGACACACAAAATTGGGATGATTGATATGTACATGATTGAACAATTTATTTCTTAGAATTAGTAACTTTTGAACAAGTAGCAAATCATCATGGAGTTTAGATTGTGATCTTGAGCAAATTATCCAATCCCATATAAAAAATACTAGCATGATTACCTCTAATCCTTTCGTTCGATCATGACACTTGTAATTTAGTAGGGAAGACTGATTATGTGTAGGCTACACCTCGATGTTTAGCAACTAAAACTATGATATGAATACTGAAGGTGATCATATATATAGTGTAGAGAAATAATGATTGAATAAGATCTTGTAAACATGATTCGGAGCGCCCAAATTCAAATAACTTTATCTTTTATACTTAGGAGAAGCAAGCGAAAGTTTACCATATGTATATTTGTGTATGACATACGCTCATTCGATAGTAAGTTTTATATTTCAAAGTACATGTAATCTTAGACAATCTTAAATTTCATAAAATGTCATGAAACCGTCTTTAAAAAATAATAATAATAATAATTCGTGAAACCGTACATTCAAAGATGTCGGATGTTGCTTATAGCCTGCTACTTTGGAATTTTGACGAAATCTTATGTCATTCCCTTAAACCATGCTCATTTTAGAATACCTAACATATTTTTTCTTCCCTCTCTATGTTTTGGACTACTTATCCTCATGGTACATATATTTGCACTCTTTGCCCTTGAGAAGATAATGAACATTTATATGATCTTCAAATCTCAATTGGGTAGTTGTAATCTGTAATTGGTTAGCTACATCTTTTGGGTCCTGACCCAATTCTTTGTATGGATGCCATTGGCCCAAAGCTGCAGAGCAGGCCATGGTGGTAGTGATTTTTGCAGGGTGTTCATGGACCATGATCCACAGTCACAAGGTTCTACAATCTAAGCAGTGAGTTGAAGTGACAATCCCTCTCTCCAATTCCAATATATCACATCCACCAATTCACTGAAAAACTAGATTGTTGTCAAGAGTGAATGGCTGTCCTTGTTACACACCACTCTATCCTCAAACCACCACTCCTTTCCTTCTTAACCAACACTCTCCACCTCCAAGTCCCTCTCTTTCTCTATCTTTGCTTGCAGTTGTGCAATGGCAACCTTGCAGTCTTCACTTGCATTCTCCTCTCCAGCCTCCCACTGTCTCCAGCAGTCACGCTCTCATTCTGGTAATTCAAGCTTCTTGCTTGTACTGCATGCACTATAATTTTGATCTCTTTCAAGAACCCAGTACTTCACTTTAGTTACACCAAGCTTTGTCCTTTTTATGTTTCTGGGATATGTAAAGGTGAAGAAACAAAATGGGATACAATTTTTTTTTGATTGGATTTGTATAAATTTGTGTCAAACTTAGAACTTTTGAAGTTGATGAGATTGGGGTTGTCAGTTGGTCTGAAAGATTAAGTTCTTTGGATATCATGTGTTTATGAACTGATGCTGAAGAAAATACAGTAAAACGTGTCTCGTGTTCTACTGTATGAATTAATTAGTCCTATTGTTGTATTCCTTTAGTTGATACCAAAACACAGAGGCATTTTTGAATTATGTCCCCTAGTTACTGTAATACTAGAGAGAGCATTATTGGTAAGAGAGAGCATAACTCTAACACTATCTTTGATGAAATGTGCTATTGTTGTTGGATAGGGTTGTTATCATGGGCGGTTCATAGAAGTGCCGAGTCCACATTCAATGGCCAGTCTTTGCGCATTTCTCGGCCCCAATGGGTGCCACTAAGGCGGTCTATTCAAGCTTCTAGGTCCATCACAATGATGGCGAAAACAAAAATTCAGTTTATCCAAGGAACTGATGAGCAGACAATACCAGATGTGAGGCTAACCAAATCGAAAGATGGTACCAATGGCGTGGCTACATTCAGGTTTGAGCAGCCTTCTGTTTTCGACTCATCTGGCGAATTTGGTGATATCACTGGCTTTTACATGATTGATGAAGAAGGGGTCCTTTCATCTGTTGATGTTAACGCAAAATTTGTAAACGGAAAGCCTGCAGGAATTGAAGCAAAGTATATCATGCGGACACCAAGAGAATGGGACAGATTTATGAGATTCATGGAGCGCTATGCTAATGACAACGGCTTGAGTTTCATTAAAAAATGAGGCAATGTATAAAGTAATCTGATATCTAGTTCTTCCATGGAATCTTAGCATTGCTTGCCTTCTTTGAAGTCAAACGAACCTCGAGAATCATAGTCCACCAATGTAGCTTAATGTAAGTACACCATGTTCCTTCTGATTCAACCAATTTTTCTGTCATTATGATTCATGCATTCAAGTTAAAGAGGTGAGATAGTTTATATTTCAAAGCCATTCTTTCTTTTGATTACTCTACTGTAATTTGAAGAAATGATACAATGATGGCGACAGGTTAAACAAGTTATTCAATGCATGTGATCATTTATCTTTTTGTTTCAGAATTCAGTCTTGTTTAAGGCACTAGTTACTTTGTAAGCTTGTTTGTTCAAATCACAGCTTTACCTTTTATATACATTATATTCTGCTCAACCAAGAATGTAGATGATAGAAAACAGGGATAGTATGATGGATATTGAGTTTTAATGAGGTTAACATAAACCTACATCACCACTGAAACATTACAAGTAAACATCATTGAAGACTAGTAGTTAATACAATGAAATTCTATACTTTTATCAGATGATAAGTATAGTTTATGTGTGGAGTTTTCTTTCCCCACAAACCAGGATAGGATATCCACCGTTGAATCTTCATAATTGTAAATCCAGTGAATCACTAACAATGGAATTTTGAGTAGAGCTTTATGAGCGCTACCTTTACTTCCAAGTCACAGAAATGGGACTTTTGACCTTGTGAAAGCTACTATTGTTAGAACTCACCCATGCCAATTGTCCTTGTGCAAAGCTCATCTTATCTTTTCCGATTCTCTTCCTTGATATAAACCATACCCTATAACTCAAGCTCTGGTTGATGCCTGTGAAAACCAACCTTTGAGGCTTAACTTTCACTCTAACTCCCTTAGGTGCCATTACTTCCAGCAAGTAAGTGGAATGAGGACTCCCCACGTTTGTTACTCGTCGTCTGACCATTTTACTTCTCATGCCATGTTTGAAAGTCATTGAAATGGAGGGGTAATTGAGGCTGAAACCCCTATTCTTCTTCAAAATTTCCAGGCAGCTAACATTCCTGTGAGTGATTGTTAAGATATCCGATTTCTTGTATCCAAGAGTGCACAAATGAGTGACATACTCCTCCGGCCTGATGTCATAGATCAACCCCGGATCAATAGCTCTCACAGGGTTTACTTGTCCAGCTCCAATTGCGAAAACTCCTGCTGGTTTGCCTCCATCCATTATCGGATTCCCTGAATGATCAGTTACATCAGCAGTTGTCATAAAGGCAGATTTGATAGCTGCAGGGCTCCATTTCGGATGAGCTGAGTGCACCAGTGCAGCTATTCCACTGGCATGAGGGCATGCCATTGAAGTCCCTGACATGATAGTGAAATTCACTCTCCTAGTATCTTCAGGAAGGCCGGTGGGGCCCATGTTTTGAGGCCAAGCAGCAATGATGTTGACTCCTGGAGCAATCACATCAGGTTTTAGGATTGAAGGGTTTGAAAAACTGGGTCCTCTAGCTGAGAACTGAGCTACTGCTGGTGCTCTGGACTTCCCTAGAACTGTGCCTTGAAACACAATCCTAGCCGTTGGTCTCCTAGTAGAGTTTATGTAAGCCTTCAAGTGAATGGACTCTTTGTAGCCAATCAGAGTTGCTGGCAGGACATGAACATCAACCGAGTCCTCCTCCAGGTTTATCTCTGTATTGGCCAAAATCATTCCTGCCCCTCCAGCTTCCTTTACCACTTCACCTTTCTCCGCCCTGCCGTTAACACCACGGTCACAAACCACTATCTTGCCTCGTACTTTTGCCCTTGGTAGAGACCCCTTGAAGCAAAATTCACTTCCTGTATTTTCACCAGTCACATAAACAACTTCATTCTCTTTTTCGGTTCTTCTCATCAGCCGGTTTCCTGGGTACAGGGATTGTCCATAAAGGACTTTCCCATTACCCATTTGAACTATAGCTGGGAATCTCCGGTCTAATGTGCTCGCGCCGATTGTGGCAATCCAAGGAGCTTCATTGGCGACTGAGCTTTCAATTGGACCATTGTTTCCTGCTGCACATACAACTGAAATTCCATGCTCCATTGCTCGGAAACTTCCAATGGCAATGCTGTCGTCGAAAAGCGGAATGGGAAAGCCGCCTAGAGAGAGGGAGAGAATGTCTACTCCATCTATAATTGCAACATCCATTGCAGCAAGGATATCAGAGCTATAACAACCATTGAGCCAGCAGACTTTGTACACCGCTACATGTGCTCCGGGAGCCATCCCTCGAGCCACACCGGCTGCATTGCCCAAGACACTTGCCATTCCGACTGAAGCACCCCCTGCTGTTGATGATGTGTGAGTACCATGCCCGTGAGTATCACGAGGAGACGCGTACTCTTGAACACCATCAGGTGAGTTTGGCATGGAAGCCACACGATGGCCTCTGGTGAAGAACCTGGCACCAATGAGTTTCCTGTTGCAGTTTGAGGAATTGAAGTCTACGCCGTGTTGGCAAATCCCCCTCCATTTCTTGGGAACCCGCGGCATTCCATGATCATTGAAGCTTGGACTCTCAGGCCAAACTCCAGTATCAAGCACCCCAATGATGGTTCCTCGACCAAATGAGGACTTGTGCCAAGCACTTTGTTTCGAAGCAGGGTTGAGCCCCAAGAACTTGTAAGAGTAAGTGGTGTGAATTTGATGGATTCGGTCAGGCCTAATTGCAACCACATCAGGCAGAATTTTCAAGGACTCGAGCTCCGACTCTGACAGCTGAGCCGCAAAGCCTTCCATTGCAGATTGGTAAGAGTAAAGAAGGCGAGAAGAAGGGTCTTCATTTTCGGAGGAAATGGTTTGTCCAAGAAATGAGAGATGCCAATCGGCTTTGGATGCGAAAGAAGAGCTGGTTACACCTTGTGGGTGGAGCTGAACTATGTAAGTTTGGAGAGTGTTTGCCCGAAGAGAAAGCAAACAAAGAAAGAATGTCGAAACAAATAGATGGGATATGGAGTACTCCATTGCTGGTGCTGTGGATGATTTGGTGAAACAATGATGGGGGTATTTGAAGGAGATGGGAAGAACTTGTAACGGGGCTGGGGATTGGGAGGCATTGTTTCTGTGAAGTCTGAGTTGAAATACAGAACTCGTGAAATATAAGAGCTCTGCATCACGAGGATCTTTTGAGAAGCTGGCTCATGTATATATGGTTTCAGCTGGGAGGAGCTGAACTAATGTTGAAGACTGTGAAGAGCTTTGAGCTATGAATCTTCACGGGATGTTATGGTGAAGCTTTAATTCGTTTATATCCAATGCAAGCAGCCGTTATGTTCAAAAAATCCTATGAATCTTTGTTTCTCAATTTCGTAAGCTATGGAATTTTCGGTTGGTCTTTTTATTTTGTTTTCTTAATTATCCTTGTACCACGAATAGAAAAACTAAGTTCCTCATTTAATGCATGCCTCTTGTGGGAGCTCTCTGCATTTATGTACAGGCTCTCTAGCTAGATTTGGTTTCCATGGCTCCATCCACAACAATGCAGCATGCAGCTTGTGGACTACTGACGATGAGACATTTCTCGGTTTCGATTTCGAAGCGCACGGAGACAATTTTTTTTATTTATTTTTTTGAAAATATACAATATTGATAAATAAAGGATAAAGTGTAGAGACAAAGAGATAGCAAGAGAGTCATCATCTTATTCATTGATAGGAGCCCTTTATATAAGGAATTATACAATACCAATATGGTAAGGATATGAATACATAGATCTAGTCTAACTACATATCCTATTGGCATAAGGCCAAGACACACATAGAGAATATCCTAGAACACTTCCTCTTGTGCCGCGCGCTGATATGCCGATGGTGCTGATCTGTTGCCTCGTCAAAAAACCTCGTCAAGTCACAAAAAACCCTGTGGGAGAAAAACTGAACCTTGATCGTAGGAGAAACGCACCCTTCACATTTGATAGTGACATGTATGTATGTGCTAGACTCCCCCTGAAGTTCGCACCCTCCCTGATCTTTACATCAATCATAGGGTTCTTCCTGATTCTTACTAATCACGGAAGTTTCAACAACTTAGCATGTCAATGCTTTTTAACATGTCTTCAAATGTAGCATTGGGCAATGATTAACTAAATCATGCCGTATTGTCCTCAAATGATCTTTTACACTTAGATCTTGAGGAGAAGGTCGCTTGTGAACTCAAAACATAAATTCGTGCAGGAAATCAGATTTCCGCGCAGCATGACCTTCAATTACTAGAACAGTCGTAACTTCCTCTAGGAAATACATATGAACGAACCGTAAACGGTTTTGGAAACTAGACTCATTTAGCTTTCCAACCGTATACTACACACATTCTGGTTCATCAGGAGCTGTTCACAAAGTCCCGTGGAAGTTGACTGTTTTGCCAAAATCAGATTCTCGGACAGATTCGTCCTACTTTACGAA
>NC_020492.1:6824540-6830033 GCF_000184155.1 Fragaria vesca subsp. vesca
CTTTAGGCATCTAGTACGTCAAAACTTAAAGGAGCAGAATGTTACATTGCTCTTGCATACAAAACCAAGCTGTTATGAGACTCGATAGAGGTCACAAACGATGCTTTTAATGGTTTGTCCTTCGGATTGATCATACACAATACGGAAAAGCCGCGAATTGATCAAACACAATTCGGAAAAAGGCCTCGGATTGATCAAACACAATCCGGTGAAAGGTCGGGGTTGATCAAACACAACCCGAAAAAAGAAACAATAGTGATCAAACACACTCTTGACCCGCGAATAAAATTCCGGGATTTGGGTACCTGCACGCACAAAATCCCAAGCATAGAATGGAGATGGAGAAGGGAGGAAAGGATTTTATCCTCCCCGAGTTATTGAACTTGGAAAAGTTTAAGGTTTCAAAAAACATACCTTTCTAGAGGCTGCCGAGAGGAGAAATAACGTTTCGCCTACTTATACTTCGAATTTGGGGCTGAAAATTTGATAAGAGGAGCAGCTCTGGATGGGGAAGCTGTTGTCAAAATTTCAGGTTGATCGGAGCAAGGGAAGGTGGTGAACCGGTGGTCGGTAGTGGCGGCGGTCTGGAATCTTCCGGCGGCCGGTTCGGAGACTTTCCGGCCGGTTCTCAGGGTGAGACCGGCGGCGTTGGATCCGGGGCGGAGAGAGCTTTCTGGGGATATAAAATTCCGGCGGAGGGCAGTCGGAATTTTGGTCGGAAATCGGGAAAAACAAGGCTGCCCGATTTTAGGGTTTTGGTTTTTAGGGTTTAGAAAAAAAATGGTGGGCTATTGGCTCTAGGGTTAGAACAAAGTGCATGATAACGTGATAAATAAAGGATAAAGTATAGAGACAAAAAGATAGCAAGAGAGTCATCATCTTATTCATTAATAGGAGCCCTTTATATAGAGAATTATACAATACCAATATGGTAAGGATGTAAATACATAGATCTAGTCTAACTACATATCTTATTGGCATAAGACCAAGACACACATAGAGAATATCCTAGAACAAATATAGCATATAAGAACTTTTATCGATTACACAATCGTTTAGCATGACTTTCTGAACAAGTTTGAGAGTATACATAAGAGATATAAAATAGCTTGAAACTAAAGCTAATGTAATAAGTACATCAAAATGTGTACTACATCAATAACATGTGCCTATAGCAGGATTAGTCAAGCGCAATTCACTAAATTTTTCAGGCAGCGCACAGAAGTATAAGAATTATTTCTCTTAATCAAAAATTTTGAAAAATGCTTTTGATCTGTCTGGTTTTTTTTATTTTTTTATTTTATTTTTTAAAGTATATATCTTGCATGTTGTGCCTTGGAATGATGATGCATGACTTGTATCCGCTTAGTAACTTGAAAAATGCAGCATATCTAACATTTTTATGTTTGTAGAATACTTTTACAAGAGTAGTGGTACCTTTTCTTTTCCGATTTTAAATGATATACATAAATATATAAAACTTAAGAGTCAAATCCAATCGATTTATTTTTATGAAAGAGAAAAACACGTACAATATTTAACCTTACACGCACAATTACTATATGCATTAATTATAGCAGTTGTCAAGTCCTCATGGGGACTTCGATTCCTTGCTCATACTTCAACTACATCATGTTATTTGTCTCTATGCGTCTTCTCGAACAAGATAGCGAGGGCGCCACAAACACAAAACTCTTTGATTCGATCTTCAGCATTAGAGGCTTGATGACTAAGAATAGGAGGAAACAAAACATGGAACATTCCTATACTCTTGAAAGCACACAATGGAAGACGCAAGGAGGATGTGAGAGAGTGGTTGTTTTTTTTTTGATGGTGTGTGAGAGAGTGGTTTGCTACTACTTGATGAACAAAGTAGATAATGATCTAGTGGGAGAAACTCCTATTTATTCAAAAACTTGGCGCGCGCACCCAACCTAAACATGCATGTTGGAGACTCATCTTTTGAAAAATCATGTGTGTGTGTGTGCAACACTTTTGTTAAACATAACCATATGATCAACCAAACAAAACAACCAAAAAGCAAACAAAACCTTTCCTTACTAACCCAAGTACTTAACCCTCCGTCCCTCTCTGATTAGGAGAAAGTTTCTTTCTCTAACTGAAACAACGTGTTCCAATCACAAGTGGGAGCCATACTTCTTTAAGCACGTGTCCAAGTGTTAGCATGGCATATTAATCACAAATTGATTAACCTTCCGATTCAGGAGTCTATTACGCTAGAAATAAGAACAAGTTCATCTATTAATCTTTGAACAAGTTCATCTATTACGCTTAACATGTAACTCTAAAATATATATACATACAAGAGTTTTATTAACTTCTATCACTATTGTTGCAAAAATAAATATTTAATTTTGCTAGTTTTTTTTTTTGAATATTTTTGCTAAAGTAAATTGTTATATTTGTATTTGATAACCTCAAAAAATAAATTATTTTGTTAAAGTAAATGTAAAAAATGATATATTTATTGAAATGACTAAAATGCCCTCAATATTTAACGGTGTTAGTGGTCAGGGTATCAAAATGCTAACAGAATGAAACTTCGGGTATGAAAATGCAAGTTTTTGATAGTTACGTATGAAAATGAAAATAACATCATAGTTCGAGTGATGTTTTGTAATTAATCCCCCCTTAATCCTTAATCTTTACTTGCCTATTTATCTTGGCTTAATGTTTTAATCACAACTTTTCTATTTTTACAAAATGAAGATAAGACAGGTGATCTGATCCTTATTATATCTAACATTGAACAAATGACAGAAGTATTGAACATTGAACAATCTTGATGATATAATTGACTGACCATACAACTCATAAGCTAATTGAACACTAAACAATTTTGATGACATTGACTGGCATAATTGCCCTGATAGTATGTTCATCTCTTGGCCTCAGTTAAGAGTTTGAGGGATCACCATCTTCCACAGTTGGCAGGGCATGGCGACACAAGGGGCACAAGTGACTTATCTCCAACCACAGAGAGATGCAATCATGAAAATAGTGTGCGCAAGGCAAAAGACTAATTAGTCGATCCACACCGCCTTCTGCAAATTCATCCTTACATACATTGCATGTCGATATCTGTTCCATAGTAGCTTCTTCCAAACTATCAAGCCTCACTTTCGACAGACTCTCAATTGACGATCTAGTGGCAGGAGTAAACCCAAGCGTAAGAGCTTCAAAGGACTCCTGTAAAATTGTATCATAGATGATAGACCCCAATCACCCCATGACAGTCCAAACCGCAGAATTGATATGTTTCGAAGCCCCATTCACTCGGATCACCATCATCATCATCACCATCACCAAATCGAATAGAAAAAATAATATTGGGATCTTCGTTTATAAGTCTGTCGACGGTATCAAGATCATGAAAACTTCCCAATAAGCTTACAACCACCCGAGCTATTAAGACAGCAATACGCCGCTCGGGGCGGGTTGAACCACCTCAAACAGTTTGTCAAGGATAGTTGGTTGTTCCTCTCGTGGCACACCCAATATGGAAAGATCTCTAGCCATGAGTGATCCTACGTCTTGTCTGAGGTAGTCATTAGAGAAAGGAATAGGATTCAGAAGTGCTGAGGTCGTTTATATTATCAAAGTAATAGATGTTCTTTCGTAAGAGATTTAAACTAACCACAATCCGGTCCTCCTTTCCGGGCACCGGTTCTTTTTCATCTCTCTGAAACACTGCTGAAATAATAAACCTCATCAGCAATCGACAAAGACGACATCCTATATATGTAGTAGTGAAATTCTCAATTCACTCGGTTTCTTCTGAGAATTTTTCTATCACAAATCTTAGTCTTTCATCTTCTAGTCTCTTGCATGTGTTATATATGTAGCAGCGTTGTTTACATAAAATCACACACGTCCCTAAATCAACTAGGAAAAGAAGCCCGTCTTCTAAGAAGATTAGGAAACAACGTTTCAATTCCCTAATCTACCTCTCCTGATCGGGTTCGGTTTCCTGGTTGGAATCAGGCTTCAACTAGGAAAAGAAGCCTGTCTTCTTTCTGTTGATTCCTGATCCGGTTCGGTTTCCTGGTTGAATCGGATTAAGGTTGATTTAAGTAGTAACTCAGCCTGGAAGATCTTGGAACCGAGAAAAAAAAAGAGAGCAAGCGATCGAGATGGAAGAGAAGTGTTATTTCGAGACGATCGTGAACCAACGCAGAGGTTCCCCCCAGCTCCCAGTGGACGGAGAACAAGGTGCTGATCACTCTTTATTTTTAAAAGGTAAGAGGCGTCCAGCCTAACCGCAGCCCCTAGTTTAATTTTGCTTCTGCATACAAACTACACTAGTTTTTTTGAACTTGAGAAGCATTGCCATTCCGGCTCCTAAGCATTACTATTCTGCGTAAATGGCTACCAATGCAGATTAGTATCGAAACTGTAAGATGAAAACCAGTCTCTGATCACTTAAAATTTCAGTCACATGTGACATGTCCGTAAGAGAATTCCTCACAAAAACTGCTAAAGAATTGCTCACAAAATCCACCACAAAGTCATAATGAAAAGTCTGATAATTTGTATTACTGGAAACCATAATGAAACATAGTTAAATCTCCCATAGTACTAATAATAAAGGGAGCAAAAGGAAAATTGGAAAATAGTACTGCTTAAACATAGCTCGCTAGTCCCTTGCTCACTTGCTTGAGTTGCTTCTAAAGAAAAATAACCAAGTGAGCTAGAATATGTACTCCACAATTGACAAGGCGGAGGTACGTACCAGTCGGCACATGACCTCTCACCATGTTCTCTTCATACTCCAAAGCGACATTGCTTCCATCAATCCTGTTCTCTACATACTCAGACGCAAACACCCTCATCTCTCCGGTGCCTTTCACCCTCATCTATTACTAGAAAATTAGTCCCCTTCATATCAGGATCATCGTTTCCGGACACTAGTGCGCAAACTAGGTAAAAAAACAGAAATAATGGTAGCAAACGGAGGCATCACATGGGAGACAGGCAGCATATTGGGCAATGAGGATGCTTTTTTATGTTAAAAATGAAAGGGTGGAATAAAGGGTGATCAGAGGTAATAGGGACAGGCAGAACAGGACACATCTTATAAAGACTAGTGAGCCACAGACTCATGCACAAGTTCAGAAAGATCATAAGTAGTGCCCATAATAATCTTATTTTCAAGAAGAAGATATAGAAATCAACTAAATTTATATCTCAATCCAGGAACAAGAAAAATCATATATATACTGACTATGCATTAGTAGATGTATCTAGAAATATCAAGAACATGGTCGATTAGTGTATCTGGGGTTGTGTAGTACCGAACATGAGCTCATCGGAATATAGCTAGCTATCCACCATATTTTGTTGTAGGAGTAACAACGAGTTGGAATTAGATTTCGATCCGTTACCCATGTCTAATTCTTAAGTCGTGTGTGTGTCTATATATATATATATATATATATATATATATATATATATATATATATATATACAACT
>NC_020492.1:6830053-6845019 GCF_000184155.1 Fragaria vesca subsp. vesca
AGTAAACCCCTTCTCCCCCTTTTCTATATCGTCCTCACTCCTCACATTTTTGAAATTTGGATTGATCATTGTTTAGTGATTTTGTTTTTGTGCTTGTTTCCGTAAACTTTGGTGCAAATGAGAGAAGATTTGAACTAGAACATGAGAGTGTTGGTGGGTTGGGTTGTGAATTGGGGATTGGGTGGTGTTTGGATGTGGTGGTGGTGCTGATGGTGAATGAGAGAGATTAGTGGTGGTCGACATACCCATACAACCCATCAAAATGGTGGATGAGAGAGCTTGGTGTTTCTTTTGATTTTGGCGAGTGAGCTAGTGGGTAAGCTGGATAACCTAGCTAAGCGGTGGTGCTAAACTTGCAAACGGTGGCCGCAAGGGTGAAGGTTATTTATCTTCGAGGAGTATCGAGTTGGCGGTGGCATGGCAGAGGAGGAGAGAGGAGAAAGAAAAATCCCAAAATTACCCTTTAAAAAAGAAGTGATTTCAAATAGTTAACGGTGTCATTGACACAATGTATTATTACTGTGTAGGGTTTTGAATGTCATGTGCTGTTTTGATTTTTCTGAAACTTCAGACACTAAAATTATGAGTGGTACTTTATTTCTCATGTATTGTTTTTAAAATTTTCCCATTCCTATATAGTATGAAAGTTTATCTAATTAGAGTATGAAAGTTTTATGGAGAAATACAAATCAGTACCTCACAACATTTTCATATATAATTTAGTCCACAAATTTTTCATTTATACAACTTAGTCCACACCTTTTTTTAATTTTTTAAATTTATTACCTTACTTAGTAAGACTAAGACTTACCATCCTAATAACTAGCCTTCAACATGCCATTTTTTTTCATCTAACGACGTCTTTTGGGTTACTATCCTGGCAGAATCATTGGTGCCTTAGTATGGAAAGATTTCTTAGTACTTAAAAGCAAAGCATAGAAGCATAAAGCAAGAAAAATATAGACATACAAAGAAAATCTAAATATACGTACTCAGTAGCTAAATATTTTTGTGACGGATTATGGGGCACAAGATATAATTTATTTATTCCAACATGAATACAAATACAAAACTCAGAGCCTCGCATGTTTAGTTATTCATACTTATAATTACAAGATAAACACTTACTTGTAGATAAAACACTCTTGCACTCCCCACCGGATGATTATAGCACACCACACAGTAAGCACTTTACTATTCTCACACTATAGTAGAAGGATTGTATTATGGCTATCTTACTTCTTAAGAAAGGTTGAGAGAACTTCTATCTCAAGTTTCTGATGCCTTCATACTGACGCCTAAGGCTCCTTATATAGGGAGCAGACTCCAAACTAAAATTAAAACTCATCTATGCTAAGTGGACGACATGAGGAATCTTATCTTGATAAGCTTTTAACTATACTTTTGAAAAAGTAAACTCTTTTGCCTTCAAATGTCAGCAACCACTTACTTCTTATTAAAGCTTTATGTCTTGATGCGTCGGCAACCGTTTATTTTTCCAACATGTTTGTTATGTTGTGATATTCTTCCTTGTTGTATCCTGCTGAAGAGTTTGGACCACTGTATTCCCATCCATGTGTTGTGTCATCTTTTTCATTGTCAAGATCTGAATCATAAGGATAAGGAAGCTTATACTTTTCATCATTCTCGATTTTCTCTAGTCACGTAGTAGTAGCTAATGTGCAATCAACCTCATTCCTCATAAGAGCTGTGAAGAAATCACAATTCTATGGAGGTGGATGATTATAGCAAGTGACCATTACTTTTTCTCCACTTGCCAAAAGACTTGAATCATAATCCCTTAAAACCACATTTTTTATACTTGCTATAACCATAGCCTTCATCCATGGGATGTTTTGATTTTGCTCTACCATTGCTTCCTGCAACGGCTAGTTTTTGAACTGGACTCTGGATTAACCTGACATAATGATATGGAGAAAAATAATTCACCTGTCCATCTACCATTGTCCACTCTGGAGGATTTGATATGAATTTTAACCTCATGATACATCCATCAGGTCTAATGTTCTTAATAGCTTCAGATATTACATATGTGAGTCCTTTTAAATCTTCATTAGTCTTTGTCCAAAGGTTATGAACAAAACCGTTTCTCACGAGCCACAATTTGTGTTTCTAAGGATGCTCTGCTTGAACATCAACCAAATAACTCCAATAATATGGGTCAGGAACTACTAATAATGTCTGTGGAAGGACATTTTTACTTTCAAAACCTCCTAAGAGATCATGGAAGTTGTACCATTCAGATTTTTTTTTAGTGCTAGAATAGGGGCTTTAGCACTTTCAGGATTTTCAAGATATAAAACCTTAGAATTTCCTGTTGGAATACTCTTATCCTTTGCATGGAATCCATACAATTCTTCTGTTAATGCCTTAAGGGATTGAAACAAGTGAGCTTCATTCTCTTTATAGAAAACATATAGAATATTATCCACAATAATCTTCTGCTTTTTCCCATGAAACAAGTTGATCATGAATAATATTTTTCCCAATAACCACAAGTAGCTTGTTTGCCCTAAAAGGGGCTCTTCTGCTTTTTGGTAAAGCAATAACTATTAACAGACTTGACATGCTTTTACCATCCGCCGTTTGTGATGGGGTAGCCGATCTTTTACTCTGAGATCGGTCAGTTGAGGTTGTTACTTTAGGACACAACAAGAACTCTTTTACAAGTTTTTTTTCATTGGATGCAACATATTGATCTTCATCTTGCAAGGTGGTTTTAGAATGGTCTGACTGATCATCCCAACCATAATTTGGTCTTGGCTTCATTCTTTCAGAAGACTGACTTGACTTTGCAGCTCCATAAGACACAATGAATTGATAACCTGGTCCATCATGGAGATGTCTTAAGGTTTTATCACCGCTCTTATATCTTTCCCAAAGACTCTTTTCTTCAGATTCCGGTTTTCAGTTTCTTGGATTGCGACCTTCTTTTTCAAACATCGTCATTTCTCTTATAAGAGCGTTAGACAGATAGTTCTTGTCACCTGCAACCATTTCAACATCATATTCATATTAAGTTAAAAACATCTGTCATCTCAAAACTCTTCATCTATCGACAACATCAGTTAATTTGTAGTTTTTGAAATCTTTAACTCTTTTATTATCAGTCCTTGCTACAAATTTGTTTCCTAAGAATGCTTCGACACCCTTAATGCTTTTAATTAAGGTAAGAACAGAACTTCCTCGTCTCCAGTAGAATAGTTAAACTCTGTTGCGTTAAACTTTCCTGATAGAAATTTACAAATCTTTTTATGATTTGTATATGGAGCAACAGCTAAAACAACTTCTGCCTAGTAATAATCATTTGTATAAGTTTGCAAAATGATCAGATCTTCTTCTTCAAGTAACTGTAAACGAGGAAGATTTTTTATTAATTCTTTGATCTTTTTGACAGTATTATTGTCATCTTTTGTAAATGACCATTTCTTTTTGGAACTTGTTTTTGGAGAGAGAAGTGCAGTGAGGCCACTGACTTGAGGAATAAAGTCTCTCGCAAAATTAACAACATTCAAAAATCTATGCAGAGATTTTGCATCTCGGATGTTGTCTGAGAACTGACTGATTTTCTTGACAATGTGCTCTTGGAGATGAATCTCTCTATGCTTAACATGAATGCCTAGAAAATCAATTTCTCCTTTTATGAGGTGAATCTTCTTCTGTCCAAGGATGATTCATTTATGGACAATAAATTTACACACATGTTCTAAGTGTTTTAGATGTTCATTCATAGTTCTAGAGAAGACAAGAATGTCATCTATATAAACTATGCAAAAATCTGAGTATGGTTTGAAAATATTATCCATTTTCCTTTGGAAAACGGGGCTTACTTAAGGCCAAATGACATAACTAACCATTCATAATGCCCTTGAGGAGCTCCAAAGGCTGTCAGAGTAATGGAATCAAAATGCATTTTAACTTGCCAAAAGCCTGATTTTGCATTGAATTTGGAGAAGATTTTTGCATCTTTAAGTCTGTTGATGAGAACTCTCACCTGAGCTATCTGATAACCGTCTTTAACAGTATTTTTATTCACCTCTCTGTAATCGATTACCATTCTGTCTCTTCCTCTAAATTATTCTGCATGATTTCTTACCAAGAATGTTGGAGCATGATAAGGACTGTTTGAAGACCTAATTAACTTCTTTTTAAGTAGCTCTTGAATCTGGTTTTCCATTTCTTTCCTATCTTCTTCCCTATAATGAGGGATGGCCTTAACATGATAAATAGCATTTGCATCATGCATTTTTAGTTGACAATATATTGGGTCTCTTTCCTAATACAACTGAGGATCCTCACTAATTACTGGTTTCAGCAAATTTTCAATTTCTGTGAGAGTCAGTATTTTATTTTGTTCTACTTTATTGGCATATATCTTTAAGTTATACTCTCTGATGTATTCTTCTTCTCCATCAGAACTCTCATTGTCAGAAATTTTGAGTATCAGAATCTTCCTCTGATTCAGAGTCTTCTGAACTCGTTGCTTCATTTACCAATTATTTCTACATAATCCCGGAGGCTATATAGAAGCACGGTAGAACATGAACAATAGACAAAAACACAACCATAGGGAGGCAAAGACATATAATGGTTCACCGTGCCATCGGAGGACATGGCTACATCCACTTAAGATTCCACTGTCATGGCCAATATGCCTTTGGTATTACAAGAGCTCTCCAAGATGGAGTGAGTAGTGATTGACCTCCATTCTACATATGGGAAGCCTTCCTTTTATAGCTAAGGAAGGTTCCCTCATATTACATATTTCCGATGTGGGACAAAGTGCATATATCTCCTATCATGGTGCCTTCTTGTGGAGCTTGGAGGAGCACCTTCCCGATGTGGTACCGATGATTTTTCACCATGGCGAGGTAGCCCGGATGTCGGTATACCGATAGTATGTCGGGGGCGGGGCCCTCCATGGCTGGAAGACGGTCTACGAGGTCGTTGCTTATGTTTGGCGATAAATCTACTATCAACACCAATATTTCATTGTAACCTTTGAACTGGTCTTTTAACAGTAAAACTGGCTTAAAAAACTGGCTTATAATCACCACTCTTCGCTGACGACTTTTGATATTGATATCTAAATCTTTGACCGGCAACGCTCACGGCGTCGATTAGTCTGGATTCCAAATAGAATTTTATATTTTTTTCAAAGCCAATCATTTGTGGTGTTTGAGTTACTGTTTGTTGAAGCAGAAAATTATTTCCAATTAACAAATCAGTGCTTTGACCTTCACACTGACAAATGATCTTAATGGTAAAATTTCCTCCTCCTAAGGAAACTCTAACATTTTGGGCCATTGTGTCCATGACTATTTCATTATCTCCCATTGCGATTTCAGTAACTGATCTTGGAGATTATTTCCAATATTCTTCAAGAATTGCATATCTTTTAACAAGAGTGTATCCTGAACCACTGTCTACAAATGCATGTAGATGATACTTCTTGTAATTAGGAAACTTCAATCCTAGTGATATAGTTACTATATCTGCTCACCTGGACTTGTTTTACTTGCTCTTCTGGGGTACCAAGTAATTCGATAAAAGAATTGACACTTCTCATAGCTCTTTGATGGAATCAAAAGATTCTTTTAATTCCTTGTTCTGGCTTAATGAAGTCACTAACTTCATCTTTTTTATATCTTCTTCAAGGTTCTTCTCTTATTTTTTTTTAATGGAATACATTATATTCCTCTTCTACCAGGATATGAGCATCATTATCCTTGGTTTTTCTTCTTAGCTCTACAATGAAGCATTCTTGATTATAATTTTCTCTTGTACTTTCACAGTACATGGGAATTGTATTATTATCATCACATTTGCAATAGTCACATGTAAACTTTTTCAGAATGAGATGGAAGGTACTGATAATATCAGAGGTTTCTTTCTTCCAATTTTGTATCTGTAATAAAAATATAAGACGATATATCATATCTTCTTCTTCTTCTTCATCACTTTCTGAACTACTTTCTGTCTCACTTTCTGATTGGTACTCAAGAGAATATATTGATTCATTCTCTTCATTAGAATATGCAACTTCAAAGCCTTTTAAGTTAGCATATAGCTTCATCATATTCAACAATTAAGGCTTTAGAAGATCTCTTGTCCTTTTTAGGACACTCATTTGCATAATGCCCTTCTGCTTTGTAAAGCCAACATCTACATTTCTTTACTTATCTGGAGGAAGAATTTGTCTTCCTTTTCTTCTTAAAAAATCTCTTTTTAGGAGAAGATTTTTCTTTCTTATATTCAGAACTTTTTCTGAACTTATATTTCTTTTTAGAAGCAAATTTTCCGCTTTGCTTGTTGCCAGAGAATTTCTTTCTGTATTTTCTTTCTTTAGGAATATGACATCCCCATTGTGTTGGAGTATCCAGTATCTTTGGACACATATTTTCAACTCCCCTGCGTTGCTTCTTTTCAGTTTTGGATTTTCTGTTCTCTATGCATTGCTTTTTTAGGAGATCCCTAACTCTTTATGCTATTCCGCCTACGATAAAGTGTACTGAAGGGGGTTTTCTTCCAAGGATTGTGCTATTACATCGTTCCAGGGTTCTGGCAACTTTCTATAATATGTTCTGACGAGATCATCATTTTTAATATCTCCAATCGTGCAGTAGTAGTTTTGGAATTCATTGGTGTATTCCTCAAAATACCTCATGTTACAAATACTCAAGTTTTGAATATTTGCTCTAGCTCGTTCTTTAGATTTCTCACTATTCCCAGTGATATCTCCGCAGAATTGTGCATAGATAGGGATTGCAAAATCTTAAGTTAGTCTGAGCTAGCTTGACTGCCCAATCAGCCCATTTTGAACTTCTCTTAAAGAACTAGTTTCATTTCTGGATAATCATAGTTAAGGTTGACTCATAATATGCATGAGCATCCTCGTAGGCATACTTTGATAACACTAGAGCTTGAGTTGACTTTAAACTAGTAACTCAGTCATCTATTGTCTTTCTTTTATCTCATACTCTGTCTAAATCCAGATAAACCCCTCTTTTGGACACTGATTGTCCCCATTTGGATTCGGTAAGGATATACTTCTGAGAACTTCGTTCTCCACTTTTTCCAGTAGGAGCTTGTCCTCTTAGAAGCTTGATATTCCTTTCTTGAATGATCTTAGTCGGATTGTTTGTAATATTCTGTACTATGGTGTGACCTTCTAGAGGAGCTTGCCTTTCACCTTCTTTTGTTTCCATGGAAGATGTACTTGGCTCATGTTTTACTGCTTGATAAGGATCTTCCTCTTATTCTTTCCAAGTTGAATTTAAGAAATTTTATTTATAATTTTCTCCAATTCTTCTATAGATTCACAAATATCAGCTTGTGCATACAATCTTTTTAGTTTATCTGCTCTAAGCATTTTCATAGGTCTTTTAGTATCTTCTTCTTCAAAGGATTCTTCATGAAAAATTGATTTGGTTCCAAAGGAGCTAGCTTCTTAATAGTTAGCAAATGAATGCCTATGAAATTGTAAGCTTTTTTTTCCTCCCATGTCTTCATAAATTGAAGCATTGGTGCTTTCAAGTTGTTTAACAAGAGGGGTTAGATTTCATTATCTTAGGAATGTTACTTCTGCCATTTTGTGATGACATGTATTTGCTGAGAATTATTTTTTGGGTTGGTGAGAACATAAATAGTAATCCCAGGGCTATTTAGAAACCTGGTATTGGGAGTTACATTTGAACTCATCAACTTATAATAGATTCGATAATCTATCGTAAGTTTCATCATTCCTTTCTTCATAGAAATCTCATCTGTTTAATTTGATTCTCAGTCTTAAATAGTGAGCAGCATCTCTAAGATGCGTTGTGAAGTTTGGAAACACATTGAAATATGCAACTTGGTTGCACAAGGAAACTTCTACTGTTCCTAACAGACTTTTCTTAAAATCTGTTATTCTATCGTCGTGCAGGACACATAGAACAAAACAGTCAATTTCATCTCTGGCTAAAAGTTTTATTCCTACTTGGACTGCTCCAACATGCATATAGGAATATTTTTTCTGAAAAGTTTCACTTACTTCCTTTGGAGTTATTAACTTGATATCTATTTCACCACCTGTAGCTGGAATAGTTAATTATAGTATCTTAAATCTATGAGAATCCATAATGAAATATCTTTTTGTAGATCTCGTTGAATTTAAATTTAGTAGCAGACGCTACTCTCACACTATATTCGATTTCATTATACTGAAATTCTTAAGCGTTTATTAACCGCACCGGAATTGTAGATCTCGTTGAATTTAAATCTAGGAGCAGACGCTACTCTCACACTATATTCGATTTCATTATACCCAAATTCTTGAGCGTTTATTAACCGCACCAGAATTCTGTTCCTTTTGCTAAGGATTCTGCTTAGCATTTTCACATCTCTCTTTGATGTAGCTTTCGATGTTTTTCATGTAAGTAGCTTAGGTTCACTAAACTTAAGCCCACTTTCTCCCATTGGAAGAGAAGGTATGATGATTTTGCAAGCTACATTTTGTGCTAGCTTTTCTTTGTTGATCCTTTCATTACTTTCTCCTTTCATCTTTTCTACAACCTTTTGTAGATTTGAGATCTTGTTATCTAACTCTCGAAATTGAATTTCGAAGTCGGTACTTATTTTTTGGAGATAAGCGATATTATAATTTTGCTGATGAATTCTTACTTCAACATTTTCAGTAAGTTTTTATGTAGGAAGATAGAAGCTTACAGCTTTTTCATCTTCCTGTTTTACTTTTAGATCTACTCTTTGGTTCATCATATCTTGGAAACAAGAGTTTCTAAAGCTTCTTCAAGTTTTCTTGTGTATCTCTTAGTTCCGCTGCTTGCTGATGAATATTGTTTGTAAGATTCTTAGTGCGGACTAATTTCCTTTCAATATCTATCAGATATTGCTTTTCTTTGAGATAATCTAGCTTGATTTCAAGCCTAGCAATTTTTGAATTTATTTCCTCAAGTTGATTAATCCTTAGATTAAATCTCTCAAGTTGTTTTGTAACCTCTTCAGAGGTATTATTCCTAGATTAAGCGTGGAACTCGATTAAGCTTGGTCTTGATGGATCAAACTCTTTTACTCCGATCTCTCTCTGGAGATGAATTAATATGTTCGTCGTATAGAGTATTTAATACTCTACAAACGTATTCAATAGAGTATTGATTTTCTTGAATATACCTTGTATGAAAACACACTTCCCACTTATCAGTTCCTTTTGCAGTACAATATGACTGATAATTTTTAAGTTTGGATTATCTTTTGTTTGTCAAGAGAAGCCAACTATGTGGCATAAGCCTTTTTCTTTACCTGTTTTTGAGCAAAATAGGCTCTGATACCAGCTATGGCTATGGCGGATTTAACCGATGCTCAGATAATCAAGAGGTTTTTGATCTTTTTCGAAAGTCTCTTTGAGAATTTTGACCTCTTCTTCTACTTGATAGATCCTTTTCTGGATCCGAAATATAATATCCCAATAATTTTTTGTACTTCTATGAAGCTTAGATCAAAGTTCTTTTAGTTTTCTTAATTTTTTTCTTTCTTTTTGTAATTTTTTATAAGACTGTCTAACTCCTGCACTACCAAAAGAAAGGCTTTAGCCGATGAAAATAAAAAAACCAGGCCAACGAACTATTTTTTCGTCGGCTAAAGTGAACTTTAGCCGACAGAATTTTCCTTCGTTGGCTAAAGTGGATCATAGCCGACGAAATTAAATTTTTGCCGGCTTAAAGAATTTTTTTCGTCGGCTATAGTCTGTAAACTTAAGCCGACGAAAATATAAAAGTTTAGCCAACGAAATTAAAATGTCGTCGGCTAAAGTGTCTTATATTTGCAGATCTGGACAGCAGCTTATCTGGGAAAAAAAACGGGAGAAGAAAAAACGGGAGAAAAAGTTTGGGTGTTGTCGAAATCTGTCCATAATTAGTTTGTGGAGCTATATATAGGTACGTACATGAGTATATATGTTGATTTTGAGTTTTATTTGAGTTGATCGATTTTAGGTGTGATTGAGTTGATTGATTTTGAGTACGTTGGATGTATATATATATATGTGTGTTGATCGATTTGGTTGATGATTTGATAATATATATGAAGTTGTTGTTAATAAGTAGTAGATATATATATATTAATTAATTTATAATATTGTGTTAATGGTATGAAGTTGTTGATGATATGAGTTGATGATGTTGATATAAAATATTGTTATGTAATTATTAAGTATAAATATGTGTTAATTAATTTGTTATTAATTAGTTGTAGTACGTAGAATACTAAATGAATTGAGATTTTATATATGGAATTTAATTAATAATTAGCTAGAGTTATATATATATATATTGTTATATTTTCAGGATATGGATAAGAGTTGGATTTCGCTTCCAAAATGGGACAAAAGATATGGTAAAAGAGTTATGAGTTTTCTGGAATATGCGCTGGCTAATGCTAACGGGAATACAATTTTCTATTGCACGAAATGTCAGTGTCGCAGCGATATGCAACGATTTGCGATTAACAAAGTATAGCAGCACCTGAAGAGTAACGGGTTTTGGGAGAAGTACACATGTTGGTTATATCATGATGAAACATCATCAGGGGGTCCGCATGATCATGGGCAATTTTCTGAGACGGGCAGTACATCCAACGATCCTACAACGGCCTTCATCAACGACATGTTTTCTTATGAGAGCGGTGTATACGCTCAAGGACAGTATATGCCTGAGCCGGTGCAGCCCTTCCCTAGAGTTGTCAACACTGCTGGAATTGATAAGTACAACAAACTGCTTGCTTTCCAACAGACTCATGTGTACTCCGGTTGTCAGAAGACCGTTCTTGAAAGTGTGATGGACGTAATGAAGATTAAAGTTGAGACAAAATCGACCGTGAAAGCTGTTGATGATTATCTACAGTACACTGCTTCGATGCTGCCCCACGGTTATCGTTTTCCTACCACTTATCATAAGATCTGATGTATCCTGAAAGATCTTGGGCTTTCCTACATCAAGATCCATGCATGCAGATATGACTGCGTTCTCTTCTGGGGTAAAGATCCAGAAGGGAATGACCTTGGTGGCCTTGACGCATGTCTGGTGTGTCACAGTGACAGGTATAAGCTGACTCATGCAGGCAATAGGAAACCTGTGAAGGTACTTCGGTATTTCCCGTTGAGGGACTTCGGTATTTCCCGTTGAGGGATAGGCTGAAGCGGTTGTACATGTCTTCACACACGGCCGAAGCTATGAGATGGCACGCTGATAGGGAATTGCATGACGAAGATACCCTTATACACCCTGCTGACGAGGAGGCTTGGAAGCATATAGACAGGGAGTTTCCTCATTTTGCGTCAGATGTCCGAATGTCAGGCTCGGGCTCTCATCCGATGGGTTCAACCCTTTTGGCAACATGAGTCTTCAATACAGTGTATGACTGGTGATTTTGGTACCGTACAACCTTCCTCCAAGGATGTGCATGAAGAAGGAATACAATATGTTGAGTTTGTTGATTCCGGGGCCCGGTTATCCAGGGAATTGTCTCGATGTGTATTTGAGACTTTTGATTGAAGAGCTTAAGTTTTTGTGGGACGTTGGTCATCCTACTTATGACAAGTACATGCACGAGATGTTCCAGATGTATGTCGTGATTGTTGATATCATCAGTGATTTTCCTGCAGGAGGGATGTTATCGGGCAACGTTGTTAGGGAATACAAGGCTTATCCAGAGTGCCTTAGCGATGAGGGGAGCAGCAGTCATTGCAACAAGATATGCAAATTGGGTCACCGTACTCTCCTTTCATATGATCACGAATGGTGGTTCGATGCACATGCATTTGATGGGACCGTAGAAAACGGTGTGTGCCTCCCAGAAGATGGACGGGGGAAGAAATTTTAGCAGTGCTTAATGAGTACGATTTTGGGCAGCTCAGCAATCATTCCAATATTGTGGCGGCAATACCTGAAAGACCCGACATGTACAAATTCTGGACACATAAGAGCATATTCTGGGAACTCCCATACTGGAGTAAGTTGTTGATCAGGCACTACCTAGATGTGATGCACATAGAAAAGAATGTTTGCGACAGTGTGGTGGGCACAGTGCTGAACTTGGAGGGGAAGACAAAAGACAGTACTAAGGCACGCATTGATCTACAAAAAATGCTTATAAGAAGACATCTGTGGTTGAAAAAAGGGAAGAAAAAAAATGCTTCAAGCTCCTTACACCGTGAAGCCTGACCAGAAGAACGTAATTTTCAGGTGGATGAGTTGTGTGAAGTATCCTTCAGGCTATGCAGGAAATATAGCTCGTGTGTGAACTTCCGGAATAATAAGATGTACGGGTTGAAGAGTCATGACTGTCATATTCTACTACAACGTCTATTCCCTGTTTTCATTCGACCGTTTCTTCTCCGTTTGGTGGTGGAGCTGTTAGTAGCGTTCGCAAGATTCTTCTAGAAGTTATGCACACGGGAAGTGAAAAAATCTAACATCCGGGAAATGCTAGAGGACATCATTTATATTATGTGTAAATTTGAGAGGATATTTCCTCCAAATTTTTTTGACATCATTCCTCACCTGATGATCCATCTTCCCGAGCAATTGTTGTTTACCGGTCCAGTACACTACACTTGGATGTATCCCATGGAAATGTACGTTTTTTACACTTGAATTCCTCAATATACATGTTCAATAATCATAACACTTTGCAACTTGATTTATAGGCAACTTGGAGACTACAAAGATTATATGGCTAATAAATCCGCGCTTGAAGGATATATAGCTGAAGCATATATTGCGCACGAGTGTGTCACCTACATGAAGTTGTATTTAGGAGCGTTGAAGGAAACTTCGCAAACCATACCGGTAGATGTACCAAAGTTCAATCTTTCCATACTCTCCAGTGATGTTGAGGTTTATGGAATTTTGCCAGACTCCAACAAGTTGCAACCACATGAGCTAGTCATTGCCCACTGGTGGGTATTGATTAACTGTCCAGAAGTTGAATACTGGAAAGACATCCATCTATATTGTCCAGACATTCAAGGTGATCTCGAGTACCACAACAAGGACTTCGTAAACTATTTTGGCGGCTGGGTACATAATTCAATTTTTTTGTATGTATTTATGTTTATTGCATAATTATCCATATTTACAGTTGAATAGTTGGTTGCAGATAAACCATATTCAATTTGATGGTCACCCAAATTGGTCGCACGAACTAAGACTTCTAGCGATGAAGCCGATAATGTCAAGAGTTTATCCGAAGTGCAAAGTGAATGGCGTGCAATTTATATGTGAACAGAGAGATAGCAGACGGAGAACACAGAATTCTGGGGTGATGGCACATGGTGGGCGGAATGGAGTTGACTATTACGGTGTTCTCCATTCAGTGGTGGAACTCGTTTATGGGCAAGGCATGACAGTGCACCTCTTCAAGTGTAGATGGTTTGATACTAGGCCGCAGAGCATGAAGACCGATCAGTACGGAATATTATCGGTGAACACTGCTACAAGTTGTTACGAAGATGACCCGTTCGTTTTTGCCACATCGGTCAAACAAGTGTTTTATCTTGATGACCTTGCTAAGGGTGACGGGTGGAAAGTAGTCAACCTTGTGCACCCTCAAAACATTTACCGGGCGGCTACACTTGGAGAGGCCAAAGACAAGGAAGAAGATATTGCGTATCAAGAGCCCAGCGCAATAAGTATTCCTAACTCCTCTACCGTTCGCCTTAATAATTTTAAAGCGGGTCGTTCAGTGCGAATTCGTGATGAAGAGCCAAGGCTTATTGATGTTGATCCAAATCAAGAAACAGACGAATACTCTGGCGATGAGGAAATGTATAGATTACCAAAAATTAATTCTGACATCGAAGAAGACTCATCGGATGATTCCGATTACAAGCCTTGGTTTTAATTCCGATTACATTAATTTATAATAAAAAAGAATGTATTACCTTTATATTTTACATATGTTGAATTCATATTTCTGTTATTTTATATGAATTTTGGTGATATATGAACATGAAGTTAGTATGATTTACATTAAACCTTCTGTTTTTTTAATGTATTTTTTATACTTTAGCCGATGAAATATCCCATAATTCGTCGGCTTAAACAATCTTAGCCGACGAATATACTATAATTCGTTGGCTTAAAACATCTTAGCCAACGAAATATACCATAATTCGTCGGCTAAAATGCAGTTAGCCGACGAATACCCTAATATTTTGTCTGCTAAATCCTAAATCCTAAACCCTAAACCTTAGCCGACGAATACCCTAATATACGACATGTTGCGTCTCATCGGTTTGAAACTATTTTCAGTTGAAGGTCCGGCCAAAATATGTAATTTAGACGGTCCAATGACCTTTTTCATGCGTTTAGGGGTTTGACTTACGAGATTGACCATCCGGATCGAGCTCTTAACCTTGTCAGATCAAGTTGAATTTTCTCCCATACATGTATTTTATCATGATGATCAGATCTGACGGTGGGATTTTCGTTTCTCAAGTTTGATCATCACAATCACAATGTGCCGAATGTATAAAAAGTACTTTAGCCGACGATATTCATAGGTTCAGCCGACGAATTTCAAAGGTTCAGCCGACGAATTTCATATTTTAGCCGACGAATTTAAATGTTTAGCCGACGAAGTAATTATTTCGTCGGCTAAGGTATCGGGACTGTAGAAAACGCAGCGCTCGACAGCCTCCACAGAGCGACGAAAAAACCCTAGCTAACGCCCAGTCCGCCTCCTCCGCCTCCGTGAGCCCTCACCGCGCTCCCAGTCTCCCTCTCCCTCTCCCTCTCCCGGTCTCCCTCTCCCTCTCCCGGTCGCCCTCTCCTTGTCCTGCTCGCCTGCTCGTCGCTCGCCAGGTGATGTAATCCTCTAATTTTGATTTCGATATGTCATTCTAGGGTTTCGAATTTGGGAATTTAGGGTTTTTATGCGGTATTGATATT
>NC_020492.1:6845039-6857985 GCF_000184155.1 Fragaria vesca subsp. vesca
TATATATATATATATATATATATATATATATATGGTTGCTGTTTGTGTGACTTCGTTGTGGTTTGGATTATGCAAGTTTTAATCTATGATTGCTGAAATATTGTGGATATTTTTGATGCCTATTGATTTACGTGTGGTGTGTCGTTCTTAAGTTTCATATAGTCTGGATCAGTTAGTAAATTAGTTTAGTGATTCACATATATGATTAGAGCAAAACAGAGAGCGACATTGTTAAGCATTTGTGTTGATTCAAATTAATATTTTAAACAGGATGAGCGGTAATTTTAGATCGACGAAGGGTTCGAAGGGCCAAAGGTCCGAATCGTCTGAGGGAACCTCTAACAACCCTCAAACGTCGTTTCAGGGCCCCATGACAGCCAGACGTGCGACCCTTCTGGAGACGGCGCAGAGGCAGCCGAGCGTTTCCCATTCCTCTAGGCAGCCGGAGGTGCCCCCTTCATCAAGGCAGCCGGTCGTCCCTCGTTTCTCGAGGCAGCTGTGGCCTCAGACCCAGACGGAGGTGTCTGCACCCCGTATGCCTAAGATACACCGGGCGCCCGCTCCGGGTCCTACTGCTTCGGATGGTGGGTCAAATGGGGTACAGATCCCGCCGCCTCATCTGTTCCTTCCGCGGATGATACCGGCCTTACCTGCAATCGATGGCTCAGGGACGCCGATTTATCCACTGCCCCCGCCAGTGGCTCCATCAGCGGCATACCGGTTCGTGCCTTTTGATACGCCTCTTATTTCAGCGAGGGTATCATCATCGGTGACAGAGACAGAATCCGTCGCGTCTGCCGCATCGCCCTCAGGTAATGAAAGATGAATGATTTGTTTTCTTATAATTAATAATAAAGGGTCTCCGATTTTAATAATCAATTTGGTTTATCATGTGATAGGCACTGTCGGAGCGAAGCCGACAAAGAAGAAGAGAGACCCCGTCACAGGGAAGGCTCTCGAGAAGACCGTCAGTACCTCAGGGAGGATCGTCATCGGTACTGACCGGGATGGCCACATAGTATTGGGCTGGAAGTCGAGGACGTACTCCAGCCGCGTGGGAGTGCTCATCAGGGATAGAGTCCTTATGTTGTGGTCAGACTGGGCCGAGGTCCCGCAAGAGGTTAAGGACATGGTCCACAACGCGTTGTCGGTGAGTTTACAAAATGCCTCAATAATATTATGTATTACATTGTTGATTTCTCGAAAAACTAAACAATTAAACCTTGAAATGTAGGTGTGGTTTGAGGTTCCCGAGCACCTGAAGAACAGTTAGGCGGACGTTGTGCATGGGGGAAGGTATGTTGGGACGTTAATGAAAAAACAAAATTGTATGTGATATTAATAATATTTCTAATATTTTTGTTGTATCTGTAGGTACAAGGAGTGGAAGAACGAGTTGCGGACCCACTGGATTACGCACGGGAACACACGTTCTGGTAGCCCTGCTGAGTTCCAGTACAGGGAGTACGAGTGGCGTTGGCTTCTGACATCAGAATTTAACAACCCTCGTAAACATGTATTTAAAAACATTAATTCGTTAATTTGTCATTAAATACGTCTGTTTTTAAATATTTTACTAATAGTTTATTTTTTCTTTGAAGGCCGTTTCCCGGGCGAACGCTCAGAACGGGCAATGCAACACAAGGAACCATCATGCCGGTTCTAGACCGTTCACTGTCTTCATGGACGAGGCGGCTAGGGAACATCCAGAAGTCAACCGGTACGTCTATACGTACGAGAAGGCATATCCTGACGCCCAGGAGGATATTGTAAGTCATCTTACGTTTTTAAATTTTAAATTTTACTTATATATATGTCAAAATGTTAATTAATCATTTTTTTCCTATCCAATTAGGCGAAGGTGAGGGAGGCTAGTGACGAGGTGATGAGTGATATAGTGAAGGAGACATGGCCGGACACGCAAGAGGAAGAGATGTCCGAAACCATGTCCCGGATCGACACTTCGGATCCGAGGGTTGGGGCGAGGATCATGGGCACAGCCTTCCCACCGCGAGAAAACAACTTCTACTACCGGGGTCCAGGAAAGAAGGGCGAGGGGGTCCTGAAGACCACTCTAGGATTTCAACGAAATGCAGCCTCGACCAGCAGCAGGACGACTTAGCTAGAGTCGGAAATTGAGAGACTACGGGAACAGCAAGCTGCTCAGGCTGCCGCTCATGCCTCCCAGATCGCCGACCAGAGAGCCTATACTTCCGCGGTATATGCCGCCCAACAGGCCCAGCAGCAGCAGATGTTCCAGTACTTGCAGGAGTTTACAGCTGCCTAGCTTCAGGGACTTCCAGCTCCGCCCATGCTTACGCCTATACCGCTACCTCAGCCGCCGCAAACTCCTCAGCAACATCCCCCAGAATCGGATATTGATTTAGACCATCTAGATTTTGTGTAGTTGATTAATTATATAGTTTTATGTGCTTGTTGTTGGTTATATGTATGGAATTGTTTTGGTGTATTTTGCAGCTTGCTTGGAATGGTAATTTAGAAATTTCGGGTATTTTTTTTTACTGGAATGGACTTATAGCCGACGAAACATGCCATAATTCGTCGGCTCTAGTATTTTTAATTTTTTTTTAATAAGGTTTAGCCAATGAATTATGGCATGTTTCGTCGGCTAAACCATTCTAACGCCGACGAAACAGACTATAATTCATCGGCTATAGTAATTTTTTAATTTTTTATTACACACTTTAGCCGACGAAGATATTAATGTTTCGTCGGTTAAACCATTCTAACGTTGACGAAACAGACTATATTTCGTCGGCTATAGTTATTTTTTTAATTTTTTATTACACATTTTAGCCGACGAATATCTTAAATATTCGTCGGCTAAAGTCTCAGACTATGGTCGACGAAACATTAAAGATATTTGTCGGCTAAATTCTGGGACAATAGCCGACAACGTCTTCTGTCGTCGGCTAAATACTAGGACAATAGCCGACAACGTTTTCTAGTTTCGTTGGCTAAAGTCATCGCTGACGACCCTTTCCCGACGAAACTATAGCCGACGAAGGCTCGTCGGGTAAGATCTTAGCCGACGAATTAAGCTAACAGGCCGACGAAACTTTTTCGTCGGCTAAAGTGCTTGTCCTGGTAGTGCTGATAAGTAATCTAACCTGGTATAAATGGATTCACCAATTGATGATAAAAATTAACTGTTTACCTTTGAGTAAAGAGGATAAATTTATATATTTGCATTATGGTAAATAAACAAATTCAAAATCATAGGCCCACCATGCTCTGTCAAATTTTATTACTAAAAGTAAATCAAAAGAAAAGGTAAATTAAGAGAACATAAAAGACAAAAAGGACTAAATGCAAATATTTGTCCTAAATTGTTAAAGAAATTATGCTTTGAACTGTTTTGTGAAAAGAATTTGGTCGGGTAGTAATTTGTAGTTTGCTAAAAGTTTTTTTATCATGCCTCAAATTCATTGACCTTGACAATATCTCTATATGGTATGCAACTTGCAGCAAATACAATTACCACCTATTTGGAATTTGCCTCTCTCTTTGTCAACATTAAGTGACTTAAGAAGTCAAACATTCTCTATATATGATCTCTTTTGCAAGCATCTTCAATCATTACAAGTTGCCACTAATTCTTAACACGCTCTAGACAAAGATGCATTAGATAAAACTCATAAAAGGACAGATGCAATGATGCCAAAATCCACTGGAAGAGTAAACATAAGCTACAAATATCTTTTTGGTCAATTGATGCTTCATTCAACAAGCCAAAAGCTAAGAAAATAAATAATGCAGGCTAATAGGAAACAAGACCTAGCTAAACAAGTTACTATGTCAACCCAAACTAGAAGAACGGGGAGAAATTTGACTAGTTGACAAGTTGAAATGACATGACACAAAATAAAACCTAATTTTATAAGTTTACTTCCCTACTCATCAACGCTCATTACACTACCCGCACCATCAATGTTCATAGCACTCAAACTCCTGTCATCATGAAAGGTCTCACTTGCCACACTCATAGCACTCAAACTCCTAGCATCAAGACTTGTCACACTTATAGGACTGAAACTCCTAACATCATGAAAGGTCTCACTTTCCACACTCATAGCACTTAAACTCCTAGCATCATGACTTGCCACACTCATAGCACTAAAACTCCTAGCATCATGATATGTCTCATCCAGACTCACATCAGAATAGACCTCCGGATCAGTCATCTCCCTCCGTATACCTGGACTCACTGAAGCTCCACTTATTAACATTTTCTTAACCCCCTCTGCATTCATGTACATGACTTCTCTCAACTTCATGTAAAGCTCCACTTCAACCCTCCATCTTTCAAAAACAACATGACTGATCCAGTCTGTTGCATTAGTAGACTTCTTCACAACCTTTTTCCCATCAAAATAAACATATGTCTGCAGATTCAAAAAGTCCTAAATTTCTTCTCTCCATTCACCCATTCCTCAGATCCAAAGGTCTTCAAACGTATACTACATTAACGTTTCAAATTCATATTAAAATTTCTAATAAAATTTCACCTCATTAAAATTTAAATATAAGGAGGATCTCAATTACCTGTTTGAGGGACTATGCTCCTCTTTATCTTGCCATGGTATCCCCAATCCTATCCTCCTCTTTATCTTGCCTATTAAATTAAACAAACCAAATTATTAGCCAATAGGAAACAAACAACCCAAGTTATTAATAGTGGAGACAAACTAGCATTCTCACCAATACCTAATACATTTTTTTCTTTTTATTTACCCATTTATATTCGGACACATGGCATCTTTATTTTTTTTATTTTACAAACTTAACAACACAATTACACAAATATAAGTAAATCCGTTCAAAACACGTAAATTTGGCTCAGACTTCGTAATTACAACATATAGACATTTATTACAAAAGTTTCAATCAAATGTCCTTATCTTTGTAAAAACGTTGTGAAAAATGTAATTATTTTCTCAATACAAAAAACAACACCCAATTACAAAACCGAGAACCATATTACATGAACGAGGACAAATGATATGTTTAGTCCAAATCTGAAAATTTACAATTTTGACGACACATTCGTCTTCAATTTTATAAAACAAGTCATAAATTTGTAAATCTAGTTCATACCTTGTAATTACAACATATGAACATTTATTACAGAAGTTTCAATTAAATGTTTTTATGTTTGTAAAAGCATTGTTTAAAATGTTATTATTTTCTCAATACAAAATACACTACTCAATTACAAAATCGAGAACCATATTACATGAACGAGGACAAATGATCTATTCGGTTTAAATCTGAAAATTTATCATCTCAACAACACATTTGTCCTCAATTTTGTAAAAAATGTCATAAATTTGTAATTTTGGTCCAGACCTCGTAATTAATTATAACATATGAACATTTTATTACAAAATTTTCAACCAAATATCCTTATGTTTGTAAAAACATTATGAAAGATATAATTATTTTCTCAATACAAAAAACACAATTCAATTACAAAACCAAGAACCATATTATGTGAACGAGGACAAATAGTCTATTTGGTCCAAATCTGAAAATTTACAATTCGACAACACATTCGTTCTCAATTTTATAAAAAAGGTCATAACTATGTAAATTTGATTCACACTTCGTAATTACAACATATGAACATTTATTACAAAAATTTTAACCAAATGTCTTTATGTTTGTAAAAAAAAAATAAATAAATAAAAAATAAATAAAAAATAAAAAAATCACGGTGTAGAAAACTGATGGGTACTCTAGAATTTTCCTTAATTTTGTGAACAAACAAAAAATCAAGTAAAATGTACACATTGAAATTACCTTTGTAGAACAACCCATTTCTTCTTTAACATCTCAGTCATCCCCATATCTCTGATATCACACTCCAGAACATATGCCTTACTAGCATTAGTGGTCTTACTCAGCTTCTCCCTTGTCTTGTCGGCTCAAATCTCCAAAAGTGCAATGGTCCAGATCTTTAATGGTGGTATCAGTTCCGATATCAATCCTCATCTTTTCCCTCAACATCCTTGTAAGAAATTCTTCCTCCTCCGTCAACCTCTTCTTTCTCAGATCACTACAAAAGGCTTTCCAAGATCAGCAGCAGAAACAAAACAAAAAATAGTTGAAACTGAAATGAAATTTCGATCCAAATCCTTACCTCCCTCCCACGTGCTCCATATTAGGTGAAGATTCTGAATCTAAGAGTAAGATTGAGCTTAATGTATTCGAATAAATAACCAAAAAATTATTAGTGGAAAAGAAAGTGAGTCCCACTTTATATAGAGGAGGTGAAACATTTCAAAAACGTGCTCGTTTCAAATTTCAATCCCCAGTTTCACAAGTGGTGGATTCACATTTTGAAATTTAAAACAACTGCTCAAACATTAGGTACAAACTAGACGCCAGATATTGAATCGGTGTTTAGGCAAAGATTCGATACTAGTGAACAATAAATAGGGAGAGAAGAGGAACACAGAGAGAGAGAGAGAGTCAGAGAGACTGAGAGAGAAGGGTTGGTCTAGCAGAATGAGATGGTGGGACACATTTATACAGAGGTTGTCAATAAGTGTAACTACCAACATACCCCCACTTTATAATAAATTCAGTTATTATCTACTGAATCAGAGATGGAATCAAATCTACAATTGAAGTAGAGAGGGCTTGTTATGAGAATGATTTCTAGTGTTTGCTAAGATATTGGATGAGTCTCACCTTATTATGAGAAATTGGTTCACGAATAAACCTTAACTTAATGTCGGAGATATAAAAGTTTATGAATCTCTCCGCTTAGATTATATCGGTCTCTATTCTATCTAGTTTCGAAGATTCATGACTTATTTTATTCTTATTGTCTTTGATTTATGAAAATTTTCATTTTCAACCAAGTAAACGAACCATAAAATATCTATCGACTTATACATTGAAAAATTAAAAACTCACATAACAATTCAGTAACAACCTACATGTTTTGTGTGTGATTTATTCAATTATTTATTTTTTCAGTTTGAGCTAATTAGCCTTAGGAAGAAGAGGTGCATACCAAATTTCTCGTATTTAATTACATTTTGGTCCCGAGCAGATATTTTCTCACAAGAAACTTACATTTCTTGTGTCTTTCTTGTGTGAAAGCGACACAAGAAACTTATAGACCACAATTATTACTTTTCATAGAGTACACTAGAAAAGTGCTCGCGCGCTGCTGCGGGTTCGTCTCTCTTTTTTTCCGAAGGTTCAAATGTAATTTCACAATCTAAGAAACATTGCCACTTGCTTGAAATGAAAAAGGTTGCAAAGAAAAGTTAAAGAAATGAGGAACAAATAAGTGAGTGAAAACAAAGAGACCCAAATAATACCAAAAAATGTTACATATTAGCAGGTTAGTACAGCTTTTGTATGGCTTACATCTTAGTTACAAAATGCTAGTTATACAAATGCAGAAGAAACTGGAGTTGGTGAGCAAAAGGTGTGACTGCAGTTTGTTAAGAAAAATAACTGCTCCAGATTTGAGATATTGCTGCGCTTTTGATGTGGGTTGTGAATTGCAGATGAACTTTTGAACTTTTGAAGACCAAAATACATACAGACATGAAGTTCTTCTAATGGAGAGAGGAATTTCATTCATGAAGTTTGAAGGATTAGAAATAGGAAAATCAGTCTCATAAGAACAAATAATAATAAACTTGCTGAATTAATTTAACATCACGAAACAAATTATTCAAGAAATGATGAAGGTCAGTTTTGGACCAAAGAATGAGCTGCATTGCTTCTCTAGTTATGAGCTACACTGCCTCAAAGTTGTTGGTTAACAACTTGACTTTATCGGAAATAGCACCTTGGAGAGCTTCCCTTTTATGTCATGATCACATAAGTTGTATTACCTCGTAACTTCTAAAGTAACAAAACTGTAGGATGCATACCCTCAACACCTGTAAAACTGCAATTTGGGAACATCAGAACCACATGATATATAGTAATTAGCATGCTCAATGATAATAGATGCCTTAATTTTACCATGAATTAGTTGATATGTATGATTCTGATCGATGACCTAATTTAATGCATGAAATGAAGCATATGATATGGCTCAATAGTGTAAATAGAGTAGCTAGATTTCAACTATATTTTATGAAGTAGACTTCTGGAAACTAAAAGATTGTATGGTAGGGTTGGTCATATAAGAAGTAAATTTTATCTAAGTAGGGATTTTAATTTTTTTCCTCATTCTTCTTTGGAAAGTATGGAATGATAAAATCTTCAGAAAGGAATCTATAATGTGGAGTATATATATGCACCCTTCCATTTTGGCCCAGATTGACTCCTCCCATCTGTCCGTTTAATAAAAGCTGCATTCATGGACATAGAATACAGCCCATCTGTTAATGTTTTTCCTTTCAATCAACAACTGGTAGCATGTGGTGCTAATTACTCTTTATAAATGAATTAGACTTTTAAATATGTGAAACCTATTAAAATAATAGTTCATACAGAATTAATGGATGATAGAAAACTAAACTACATATACGTGTGAGAAGTGAATTTTAAATGATATATGAAGAGGAAACTTATCACTTGGCAAAGAAAATAAACAGCAGAGGAAACTTATCACTTGGCAAAGAAAATAAACAGCAGATATATATAATCCATTACATATCCACCTTTCCTTCTTGAACTCATTGAAGAGAGGATCACATACCTTAATTATATCCAATTGTCAGATACAGAGAAGCATCAACTAAGGAAAGCTGGAAATGGTGTCATGTTTATCATTACATGTGTGTGTGTGTCATGTTTATCAATACCAAAGATTAAACCTTGAGAAAAGAACCAAAGCTATAACTAAAGAGACTAAAGATTTTACCTGAATCAAAAATACTAATTGACTTTCTCATTTTTCAAATTCAACCATTCATGTTTTCCACAAGGATTTTTGGCACCAACAATGTCTGAACACTTGGGTGACTGACAATATGGTACTCGAACTTACAAAGTTATCAAAATGGTACCCAAACTCAATTTTTAGTATCTACATAGTACCCACGGCCAATTTTTCGTCACGTCAACGTTAACATTGACCATAGGTGACATATGTGTGTTAAAATAATGAGGGTAAAAAAGACTTTTGACTCTGACAAACCCTAAAATGAATATATTGAAAATTAAAATAATATTCACCAAAAAACTCTCTAGTTCTAGCTCTCTTTCTCCATCTGAAATATTATCTTTCCCCATCTCAAATCATACCGGCACTGAGAGTCCATCACCTAGAACTCTATAAGGTAGATTGACGACAGAGAGAATGGAGGACAAATAAGTCTTTTTGTCTCATTTAACAAGTCCGTTGACGGAGATTAACCACATGTATTACGCAGATACTAAAAATCGAGTTTGGGTATCATTTTGATAACTTTGTAAGTTCGGGTACCATATTGTCAGTCACCTAAGTGTTCAGACACTGTTGGTGTAAAAAACCCTTTCCACAATAATGGACCTGAGAAGCTGATGTTGCCAAGAATCCGAATTGACATGTAAAATTCTGAAGTTTAACATGATCACATACTACACTTCAGCTTGAACATTCTAATGATCACACAAAGGCTCAACTTCCTAATTAACCCTTAATCATTATCCAGTTCACCATAGAGCATAAATCATAAGCATGATCTCTGCGCAACTAAGACTAACCCCTAGCTTCAGAACATCTATACGCCAACCCCCTTCAAAATGATCACTCAATTTAACCTACTTTCCTATGATAGTCATACAATTTGTTTCAGCAAATACTAAAAGTAAATAGAAAAAATCAGCAGTGAAAAAAAAAACCGAGGAAAAAACCCCAATTTGAGTATCCTTCATATGCTTTGCTTTTTCTATATCTATGTTGCATTCTCTTGCTGTGGGAAGAACAGTTTTCCGGTCCCGTGATGATAATTCTATGCTCTGTACATTTCAAATGCTATGCAAACTATAGATGGTAGCTGATCAACATTGATATCCACCAGAGGCGGATCCAGGAATCGCAATCAGGTGGGACTTGGATTTTTAGTAGGAAAATATTTTTGACGGTGCTAGAGAAATTTATAGATTGAAAATAAAGATAAACCTAGTCATGAAGGATGTAGTGGGCTTTTACCACTCCAATGTTTGTTTAATTCATAAAACACTTTAGACGTAACAAAAAAAAACTAAATAAGCATTTCAATAAGACCGACAACCTCGCGTCCTCACCGATACTGCGTGACAAGGGTATGGCAAGGAAGAAAAGAAGACAACATACAACATAAACGTATATCTTTTTTGAGAATATAGAGAAACTTATCTCTTTTTTTAACAAAAATGAAATTAAGTGTACGTTAGGCACTTGGATCACGTCAATGCTAGCTAGGACTTGAGTGAGACTATCCCAAAAAATATTTGATTAGTAATTGTACAAGATGAAGGAATTTGAGTGTGACTTAAACTCAACAATCTTACAATCACACCATAAAATTAATGATAACTATAAGTAGTAATTTTTTTCCCCAAAATATTTGGGTGGGACTTGAGTCCCATGGTGCTTGTACCTAGATCCGCCCCAGATATCCACACCAAATGTCGAAATGACAAATGTAGCTATTTTATGTAATTACCACAAAAGAGATTAAAAGTTCTTTTGTAACTTCAACAGTACTCTATGGTTATATTGTACTCCATCCTTCCAACAAATTGCAACTTTAATTTATTGATTTGCTGCCAACTACACAACCGAATAAGTAACTGACCTCCAGCCCCATATACTGTGTTAAGAAGGAGCGATGAGTACTGAGCTAAAAGAAGAAGAAAAAATAATTAAAGGATGAGAAATTTAAGCATGCATGCAAGAAGCAAAAGGGTAATAAGACTATTTTCACAAAGAAGCCAAAACTGTCCCTTATCACCCTATGTAAGGAAGAAGCTGTAGTACTTCCCACCTTTCCTACTTATAAACAGAATTTGAAAATATTAGTTTCCTAAAGTTGGATTCTCTCATGAGATTAGTCGTCTTTTGTATTAGAACTTGATAACTAATTAGTAGATGAGTTCGAATAGCACACGGAACTAAAACCCATAGCACATGCGTCTGTGAACAAAAACCCATATAGAAAAATGCTAAATCAACCCACATCCGAATTCAAAAGCAAACAACCAAACTGAAGCTTACCTACTGAGGAAATTCCCTGATAGATACTCCTGGGCTTGATCATGCAAACTCCTCGCCTTCTCTCTATCTCTCCCTGTAGATCAAACTGATTCTATGAGGAACAAAACTCATACTGATGAAAGTTTACACAAAAATCTTAATCGAATCATCATAAAGAAAGGGCCGAACCCAACAAAATTACCAATCTGAGGTCAAAAACTCGATGGAGGCCCTAATTAAGCACGCCACTCTAGAGAGCACCTTCAACGATAAAAGAGACAAAAATGAATTTGAAATCAGAAGTAAGACAAAACACACAAAACCCAGACAAAAATAAAGAAAATGCAAACCACATCAGAAAGCCATAGTAATTCCAAAACAAAGTAGGACATGAGTCCCATGACCCTACCAATCCTAATCGCATTAGATTTCCTATTCCACACACAAAAAGGAATCCCGACTCAAACTTTACCTTGTGCAGTATAAATAGAGGGCAGGGGGTCCTTGTTATTCACATCAGCAATTAAGAACTTGGAAGGACACTAGCTCGGTCTTAACAAATCTTGAAACCCAAATTCTCACAACAATGTCTACTGAAACGAAGAAGATACTAGTCCTGCATACCGCGGACAATGAGACTTTCGAGATTGAAGAGGCGGTGGTCCTCCAATCCCAGACGATAAAACACATGGTGGAGGACGAATGTGCCGACAACGCCATTCCTTTACCTAATGTCACCAGTAAGACCCTCTCTAAGGTGCTCGAGTACTGCAAGAAGCACGCAGAGGATTCCGGCGAGGGCGGCGAGGAGGCTCTCAGGGCATGGGACGCAGATTTCGTCAACTTCGACACGGACACACTCTATGATGTCATCATGGCAGCCAACTATTTGAACATCAAGAGCTTGCTGGACCTGACCTGCCAGAGAGTCGCGGACATGTGCAAGGGAAAGACTCCTGAAGAGATTCGAAATACTTTCAACATCAAGAACGACTTCAGTCCTGAAGAAGAAGAGGCCGTTCGGAGGGAGAACCAATGGGCCTTTGAGTGAACCTAAACCAATTTTTTTCTATGTAGTTTCTTATTTGCCGTACGCCTAGGGTTTAAAGGAATTTGTGTTTTCTTATGTGTCTCAACAATTAGTGAGATTTTGTTATCAAGTTGCATTCCCTAGTTTGATATATTTGCTTTTATAATCAGTGTTCTTTATGTTTCTAAGTGTCTATTATCTAAAACTCTTGATTTGTTTTCCTATTATATGTAGTTCTTTACGGCATTATAATTTTTTCAAACAACTGATATCTCTCTCTCGAAAGAGAGCTCGTGTATGAATTTATCAATTTTCTTCAAAAAAGCATCAATTATTATGTTGATGTTATAATTAAATGGTGACGGTGTAAATTTTAAATAAGATATAGGGTGCGGCTATTGCCACCCCACCAAATGTTTTCTTCACCCCATATTTCAATTTTAAACTAAATATTCCAATACTAACCCCACAATCAAGAATTTTTGTGAAAATATAATATTAAAATAAAATCCAAACAACATCAATTCTCTACATCTTTACATTGGAAAAAAAAACAAAAAACAAATCTCTACAATTTTCAAATCAGATTTGAGAATCACTTCAATCTTCAACATGGTGGTTATACAGTGTGATATATGAGATTGTTAGTTCTTATTTTTATTTATTTATGGTTTCAAACGTAGTATTTCATATATATATATATATATATAATATTCATAATCGTAAACAACATCAATTCTCTACATCTTTACATT
>NC_020492.1:6858215-6911272 GCF_000184155.1 Fragaria vesca subsp. vesca
CGCACCCTAAGATATAACATGTATCACAATTGGCACATTTTAAGAGTCTATAGGAAAAATATTTGGTTGGTTTTATCCAAAACGTCTCTACAAATTAAAGTTAGGGTGTGAAACCATCCAAACAATTGACTTATATCAACTAGGTAACTCCATCTCCTCCTGCTCTCTCGTAGATTTGCAATGGCTAACAAATGCCAGTGGCTAACAAATTCACCATTAAGATTGGTTCCTTGTCTCTTAACACTTCTAGCTACGTGCTCGTTCCTAAACTGTGGAAAGCCTTCAACCAAATGCGACCGTAGAAAGCCTGCTGGTGCATTGCGTTGTTTGAGCAAGCCACGTTACTTCTTGTATATTTCTTACTACGCGTCATGTGACTCATCGTATCAAACCAAACCCACGATGGGGTGCCAAATATGAACAGTTGAGCTTCTAGTACTGGGTCTATAAACTCTACTATATAAGCCACTCCAAGGCATGCAACTTCCACACTCAGAAACTACCATTCTTCATCTTCAACTTCAAACAAAGCTAGCTTAATCATCTTGAATATACAATGGCTGCAACATCTGCTATGCAATCGATCCTCGGAAGTTCAATCGCTTATGGAGCTGCTGGCAATAAGAATAGATCTGTGAACCTGCAGTTTACTGTTCCTGCTAGTTCTGCAGTTCAAAGCTATCTTAGGGTTCGCTCGATGACCGAGGTAACTAACTAACTACGAAAATTATCTTATAATAAAGTCTCGTATATGTAAAACATTCGTGTGATTATATAGCAACATCATGTATCAGATATTTCCAGCGTGTGGTTACTCTAGGGTTAGATCATTTTCGTCTTAACATGCTGTAGTACAACAGTGATACTAACTGTGTCTACTTATTTGTAGGATGGTCAAAAGAAGCAACCAACAACTGTAACAAAAGCCTCAAAGAATCCACCACCAGCTGCAGCTCCTTCTCCTTCACCTTCACCTCCTCCTCCTTCTCCCAAGCTTTCAGACGTATTGGCTTTCAGTGGACCGGCACCAGAGAGAATTAACGGGAGGCTTGCAATGGTGGGCTTCGTTGCTGCTCTAGTAGTCGAACTATCCAAGGGGCAAGATGTGTTTGCTCAGATATCCAACGGCCCCGGAGTACCATTGTTCATCGGCACAAGTGTTTTGCTATCAGTGGCGTCCTTGGTTCCTCTATTGAAAGGAGTGAGCGTGGAGTCCAAATCCGACGGGATCATGACCTCAGATGCAGAGCTCTGGAATGGAAGGTTGGCCATGTTGGGTCTTGTAGCTTTGGTCTTCACCGAGTACGTTACCGGCAGTACCTTAGTCTAGAGAACTCTCTTACTGATCATTACAACTCAAAGGGTGTTTGCTAGCTTAGATATATAAGAACACCCTGTAAGCTTATGTAACTACACGTACATACGGTACATTTTATATAAGAGCTTCACGTAAGTTTGTAGATTCATGTTCAGTGCTCAGTTTATATCAAATACCATTGTACTCTCTCGGTCTTTATAATATATCGATTTCTATCTCACCGCTCAATATATACTCTCTTTCAATATACATCTTTGGATATGATATATACTTCAGGCAATGTCAAACTCAAATGCTTAATTATCACTCTTTTGCATTATCCTGAAATTCTAAAATGAATCACAAAAAATTACTAGCCAAATTAAATTCACAAGTCATCGGATAGCATGTAAAGATATATCCGGTCTATTGGAAAAATGTTCAATTCAGTGAATTCACTAATTGGGTGTCTGTGTTTTGGGGCTTCCCCGGCCATCCATTTATAGATTTTCGGATTCCGTTTCAGATCAATAAAATTGCATAATACAAGGAAGATGTATGAGATTACAATAAGTATATACACAAAGATTTTCTACAAAATTTAAGTATTTTAACAAGTATCAATTAGCAAAGAGGGTACGAATGACTACCCTATTTGCTTTGACATAATGATGACATATCAGAAAAATAACCCTACCGAAGAAGCATCGTTACAAATAGTATAACGATTAAACTATCTTGCCGCCGAAAAATAAATTCGGCAGACACTCAATTTCAGCGATCCTGAAACTAAGAGGTTGCATGTGTAAATTTAATCAAACACCTAGCTAGGTCAGAAAAAGGTTCACAAAGTGTGCATGCCAGTACCAAACCAACGTCGACGCCTACCATAGTGGTAGGGACTTATTACCGGCATAAAGCCAAATTTGACTAATAACAATGATTGAATACAATAAAACATAAAAATAAAAAGATCAGAGGATTTAAAAAGAACATTATATACAATAGCTAGCAAAAACACCATTTATCCGCAATGCTTAAATGTGTGTGAAATGAGATGAACATATTTAAACACAGGTTCTAAAGTGTAAATTTTAACGACCTATATACGCATGTATTTTTTTTTTTTTGTGGTCTCTAGAGGGGGCCCTAATTCGGTAATTCCCTTCTCACACGATTTTGAAGAAGCAGAGTTTCGAAGTATGGCACAGAGTTTGTGAGATGTTGTGGATTCGTAATGTATTAAAAGAAATGGGTTTCAAACTCAAGAAACCCATGGACTTGCATTGTGATAGCACATTTACTATCGAAATTGCTCATAATCCTGTTCAGCATGACCGGACAAAGCATGTAGAGGTAGATCGACATTTCATTAAGGAAAACTTGGACAGGAAAATCATTTGTTTTCCTTTCGTGTATACGGAAGATCAATTAGCAGATGTTCTCACAAGAGTGTAAAGGAAAGTGTTTGACGACTCGGTTGGCAAGTTGGGCATGATCGATATCTATGCGCCAACTTGAGGAGGAGTGTAGAATATTTTGAATACATTTACTTTCCTTGTACGTGTAGGTTAAATATTATATATAGGTGTAGGAAATATTTTCCTATTAACACTACAATTGTATCTCTATATAAACCTCATATATGGAGAATATGAAGAAGAATAATACATCGAAGCGTACCAAACCATATTGAATCCTTATTTTCTACTTTCTTTGCAAAGCAGAAGGATGGCAACGGCGATTCTGGTGAAGCTGCTAAAAATTCTTGGGAGAATGAACAACGCCAACACTCATGAGTGGAAGATAGGAGCAGAGCAAGTGGAATCCCAATGATTACTCAACACTCATGAATGGGATCCTGCATCGAGGCAGGGCAGGTACGAGTTCTAGCTGGTACCTTGCAATGATTACTCAACACGGAACTCACCTTCAAGATCTCCATGCCTACATTCTTGTTTAAAACCAAAACACACACATATTTACTGTTTCTAGTGCAAATTTTCCTAGAGGATATATCTCTTATGTATTTGGCCAGTAATTCTTTCCGATGTATTTAGCTAGAGTTTTTCATGTTATCAATCTACAGGAAATAATAATAGAGTGATTATCAAGCCTTTACTTTGTTGTGCAAACTATATTTGAGTTTGATATTGCCCACTTCCATTCAGTTTATTCCATACCAGGAGAAATATGTTACCACATGTTATTGCTTGTGGGACTTATTTTTGCATATCTTTCAGTCATTTCTGAAACAAGAAAAGACAGCTTTTGGCTGGTTGGATATGCTTCCCCACTTCTCCTTTCCCTATAAGGAAGAGGTGGATGTGAAGCCCTGTAATTCCATTTCTAGATTCAGATCTCCTTCCGTCTCTATAGTCTACTCCTTAATTTAGTAGGAGGTAGAATGAGCTGGAATCCTTTTTCAATTGGTACTGTTGTTTAACAAGAATAGAATGAGAACTGGGTCAACTGAACGAAAGAACCGAAGGTAGATTAAACCAAAAGCAAGCACAGATCCATTGCATAGTATTATTAGTATATTGAAATTTCAAAACATAGTATGTGTAATTACATATGAATTTACAGGGTGTGCTATAAGCTACGGAACACCCCTATGTATTGTAACGAGGAATGAGACAGATCTATACTAGGATTCCACAGACATACGTGGTGAAGACCAAAGCTAGAGGGGAGTGCATATAAGCTAAGCTAGCAACCGGCATGTGAAATGTAAGGAGCAATGAGACAGTTCTCTACACTAGGGTAGTGCCGGTCACGTACTCGGTGAAGGCCAAAGCTACAAGACCCAACATGGCCAACCTTCCATTCCAGAGCTCTGCATCTGAGGTCATGATCCCGTTGGATTTGGACTCCACGGTTACTCCCTTCAATAGAGGGACCAACGATGCCACTGATAGCAAAACACTAGTGCCAATGAACAATGGAACTCCGGAGCCACTGGATATCTGAGCAAACACATCTTGCCCCTTTGATAGTTCGACAGCCAGAGCGGCAACGAAACCCACCATCGCCAGCCTGCCGTTGATTCTCTCTGGTGCTGGTCCACTAAATGCAAAGACGTCTGAAAACTTGGTAGAAGGGGGAGGAGGTGAAGGAGCTTCAGCTGGCTGTGGATTCTTTGAGGCTGTTGTTACAGTTGTTGGTTGCTTCTTTTGACCATCCTGAAATTAAAGTAGACACATGGTTAGGTCAGGGATTATACTATAAGATAAACATTATGCATAGAAAAGAAGGATCATCGTTATTACCTCAGCCATAGAGCGCACGCGGAGATAGCTTGATACTGGATAACTAGCGGGAACAGTACCCTGTAGTTTCATCAGTGATCTGTTCTTGCCGGCAGCTCCGTAAGCGACAGAGCTTCCAAGGATCGATTGCATAACAGTTGTTGTAGCCATTGTAGATTCAAGGTAATATTTGAGCAGGCTTTGTTGAAGTTTGTTGAAGACGTAGAATGAAGGTTGGTTTCTGAGTGTGGAAGTTGCATGCCTTAGAGCGACTTATATAGTACTTCCTACTGGGAGGCAGTAGAGCTAGCTCAACGGATCATATTTTGGCACCCCATCGTGGGTTTGGTTTCATAGTGATGAGTCATATGACTCGTAGTAAGAGATGCACAAGACGTACGTGGCTTGCTACCACAACGCAATTCACCAGTGCAGTGGTTCTTTTTCTGAGGTTGCATTTGCTGCAAGGTTTTCACAGTTTGTTTCCAGCACGTAGCACAATTTGAGTGTTCTCCTAAGACTTTTCTGCTAGCTAATGGCCAATACAACATGTAAGAGAAGCATCAAATCGCTATGGTGAGCAGGTTATCTTAACAGGGACGTGTCCGCGTAGTTACTTCCATTTGTCTATCGACGTAATTGGAGTTGCGATCTTTACATGAATAGACGACTCTGACAATTCAGAGCATGAAGTGATTTGTTTGATAAGTAGGGGCGTAGGGCATGAAGAGATTGCCTCACTAATTTTTATCATTCCCATTGTGGAGGAAAAAAACTTATTTATATCATTCAAGTATATATTGCCATCTAATTCGCGTATATCACAGAGACTCTACCTCGTCCATTATTACTAAATGGATTATGTAGAATATTCTGAATATATTTATTTTCTTTTTATGTGTAGATTAAATATTATGTATAGGTGTAAGAAATATTTTCCTATTAGCACTACAATTGTATCTCTATATAAACCTCCTATATAGAGAAGAATAATATATCGAAACATACAAAACCATATTGAATCCTTATTTTCTACTTAGCATCAGAGCTTGCCAGATTTGATCCTTTCAATTTACACCCAAAACACCACAAATCGCTGCGTACCAAAAATCTCACAAATCACACACAAATTCCCAAATCCCAAAACCAAATCTGAATCCCGAATCACACCACAAACAAATCGTTGCATACATCAAAATCATAATTCCCGAATCCTTGAATCTCAAAAACCAAATCTCCAAAATGGCACACCAAATCAACTACCATACCACCGTACCATGTCGGTCTCCATGCAAACCAAATTCATATGCAAACTCAAAATGTCCTCTATGTGGAGTATTAGGTCATAGCAAGCAACGTTGCTTTGAAACAATTGGGTACCTGGATTGATGGGATTTCACCCTGAAACCCTAAAAGAATCAAGCAAAAACTGTCATAACCACTACAGAGGAATACCAACCATCCAATGCCTCCAATGTCACACAGTCATGTATGAGTGGTAAGGTATCTATGAATAGGTCCTGGATTATTGATACAGGAGCATCAGATCACATGTGTAATGATCCTAGCCTCTTGAAAAAATTAAAACCCTCCTCTCAAAATATTGTTTCTACCGCTGATGGTACTCCAACTCCGGTTACTGGAGAAGACTCTATTGTCTTATCAAACACATTAACCCTTGGTTTTGTATTAGTCGTCCCTTCATTATCATACAATCTTCTCTCAGTTGGCCAAAACATTCAAGAATTATCATGTATTGTCACCTTTTATCCGTCTTTCTGTGTATTTCAGGACATTCTAACGCGGCGGATTTTGGGTTATGGAGTGAGAAAAGGGAAATTGTACTACCTAGATCTGACAGAGACATGAGAGAAACATATGCAGTCTTTGGGTCAAGCTAATCAGGTCAATAGAGCTGAGAGTGCTAAGAAAGATGTGTGGCTTTGGCACCACAAGTCGGGTCATCTAAACTTCGGTTATTTTAAGAAGCTGCAACTGCAGTTATTTTCGGGTGTCAACTATTCAAATTTTCATTGCGACATATGTGAACTGGCCAAGAGCCACCGTATTTCATATTCACCAAGCCTAAATAAAAGTCTTGTTTCATTTATGAAGATTCACACTGACTTGTGGGGTTCTGCAGAAATTCCTTCTCTCTATGCACCCGGTATTTTGTGACGTTTATTGATGATTGTACCCGTACGACTTGGGTGTCTCTATTGAAGAACAAGAGCGATATTTATTCTAGATTCAAAGAATTTCACAAGATGGTGTCCACACAGTATCAATAGGTTGTTCGAGTTTTCCAATCTGAGAATGGCGGAGAATATATTAATGGTCTTATGCAAGAGTTTATGAAGTTACATGAAATTCGATATTAGACTTCAAATACTTATACTCCTCAGCAAAATGGACTGGCAGAGAGGAAAAATCGGCAGTTGCTTGAAGTTGTCCGTGCCTCTTTATTTGACATGAATGTACCTGTAGAATATTGGGGAGAAGCTGTGACATATGCTGCCTACCTCATTAATCGTACCCCTTCTCGGGTTATTAAATGTGAAAACCCTCTACAACAGCTTCAGAATTTTCTCTCAGTTCCTTCGTTGCCTAACTTGGAGCCTCGTGTATTTGGATGTACAGTGTATGTTCATATTCCAAAACAACAACAGAGTAAGCTTGATCCCCGTGCAAGGAAGTGTATCTTTATGGGTTATGCAGATTTTCAGAAGGGATATAGATGTTATGATCCTCTTACAGACACCATGCATGTATCCCTTGATGTGTCTTTTTGTGAATCTGAACCTTACTACTCAGGGGGAGTTTCAGATTCTTCCCTTCAGGGGGAGAGTAGTCGTGAAGAGAATAATCGAAATCTATTTGAATTTGAAGAATTTGCAGAATTAGAAGAATTGGAGAACAAATTCGGAGTTGGAGAAAATAACAATAATCAAGAAAAAGAAGTCACATTGGAGAATTTTCGTACTGACACTGACCCAAGTAGTGTGGACCCAAGCACTGACGCAAGGCACCCCATCGGTTATGCAAGTGGGCTTTACCCTGACACACAAGCTGTCGTTGACTCACGCATGGGGACGAGCGCTGGACCAAGCCAGCCCAGCCGGGTTCCATCATCAGGCTCCGATGCTGAGGCCCAATCGCCAGAAGCCGCGCTGATTCAGCTGGAAGCCGCGCCAAATCATCTAGCCCCTAACCTAGTGTCAACACGTGTCGATCCTATTAATAGTCCCATTGATCAACAGGGATCAATTCCTTTCAGTGGTCCTACGAATTTATCAGACAATTATCCGGTAACTGAAGATTCTATCATGTCAAATGTTTTCCTTTTCTCTCCACCATCAACTGAAGAATCCGCTGAGAATGTTCCACCTCAAGTACCGTTAAATTCAAATCAATTATCTGGGGTAGCTAGATGATGTTGTAACTAGGAAATCACAGAGGGTTACCAAGGGTATTCCAAAGAAATAATATGAACCAGACATCAAAGCCAAAACTAAATATCCTATAGCTAGTTACATGTCTAACCATAGGTTGGCTGGGTCACAAGCTCTTGTCATTAATCAATTATCCAGTGTTTCTATTCCTAGTACTGTACAGGATGCAATGACATATCCCAAGTGGACTCAGGCGATGAACAAAGAACAAGAAGCATTACAGAAAAACTCGACTTGGGATATTGTGCTTAAACCAGTTGGGAAGAAGACTGTTGGGTATTCACCGTAAAATTGAAAGCAGATGGGAGCATTGACAGGGATAAAGCACGGTTGGTTGCCAAGGGATACACCCAGCGGTATGGCATTGATTATGAAGAAACGTTTGCGCCTGTAGCAAAGATCAACACTGTTCGAATCTTGATTTCACTTGCGGCAACTAAAGATCGGCCTCTACGACAGTTTGATGTGAAGAATGCTTTCCTCAATGGAAACTTGGAAGAAGAGGTGTATATGGACATGCCCCCAGGAGTCAAATGTAGATCTTGCGATGTCGGAAAGGTTTGTAAGTTGAAGAAGTCTTTGTATGGTTTGAAGTAGTCTCCTAGAGCTTGGTTTGGAAGATTCTCCAAATCAATGAAGACATTTGGTTATAAACAAAGCAACTCAGATCACACTTTGTTGATCAAACGTAATCAGGGTAAGATCACCGCTCTGATTATGTATGTTGATGATATGATTGTTACAGGAGATGACCCAAAGGAGATGGAGGCTCTATAGAAGTACCTTTCAAAGGAGTTTGAGATGAAGGACCTTGGACAGTTGAAGTATTTTCTCGAAATTGAAGTTGCAAGGTCAAAGACAGGGATTTCTTTATCACAGCGAAAGTATGTACTTGACTTGTTAGCTGAGACCAGAATGCTTGACTGCAAGCCTGTTGAGACACCAATTGAGATGAATCACAACATTGCCATCTATCCGAATCAAATTACAACTGATAAAGGAATGTATCAACGTTTAGTAGAGAGACTTATTTATCTTTCTCATACTAGACCTGATATTGCTTATGCTGTGAGTGTGGTTAGTCAATTTATGCATTGTCCCAACGAAGAACATATGGATGCAGTGTATCGTATTCTGAAGTATCTTAAGATGACACCCGGAAAAGGCTTGTTGTTTGAAAAGAAGGGTGAATTAGAAGTTGTAGGGTACACACATGCAACATTTCAAAATAATTTTAATAGGGTTAGATTACTTTGTTGGAATGGGTTAGGTTAGTAGCTATAATTTGAAGCCGAATGATCAAATGTTTTGTTTTTTGGAAATTATGGCATAATCTTGTACTTATGGAATATGGAATTTGGATCTCATCGAGAGAACACTAATCCATTTAATAATAATGGACAAGGCAGAGTCTCGGTGATATACGCGAATTGAATTAGATGGCAATATATACTTGAATGATATAAATAAGTTTTTTTCCTCCGCAATGGGAATGATAAAAATCAGTGAGGCAATCTCTTCATGCCCTACGCCCCTACTTGTAAAAAAAAGGATTAAATTCAATTTGCCCCCTCGTACTTTAGGTCAATAATCAGTTTGGTCTTATATCTTTTTTTTAATAACGTTGGTCCTTGAAGTTTTATTTCACATCAGTTTAGTCCAATTTTTGAATTGCCCTCTTTACCATGACGTCATGCGCTGAGTTGTCCGCGACACAAAGGCCCAATTTCTGACTTAAAAGGGCAAAATAGTCATTTTATCTTTTTAAACAAATATCTCTCTGCCCCCTATATCCTTTCTCCTTCTCTCAGCTCTTCACCACCAACCCGAGGCCTCCACAACACTCTCTCGCATCGGCCTCGCCGTCATGGGCCAGAGCCTCGCCCTCAACATCCCCAAGAAAGGCTTCCCCATCTCCGTCTACAACCGCACCTCCTCCAAGGTCGACGAGACTGTCCACCACGCCGCCACCGAGGGCGACCTCCCTCTCTCCAGCCAGTACACCCCGAAAGACTTCGTCCTCTCTCTCCAGCCGCCCCCGATCCGTCATCATCCTCGTCAAGGCCGGTGCTCTTGTCGACCAGACCATCGCCGCCTTGTCTGCCTACATGGAGCCCGGCGACACCATCATCGACGGCGGCAACGAATGGTACGAGAACACCGAGTGCCGCATCCACGAGGCTTCTGCCAGGGGCTCCTCTGCCTCGGCATGGGCGTCTTCAGCGGCGAGGAAGGCGCTCGCCACGACCCTAGCCTCATGCCCGGGGGGGTCCCACTAGGCCTACTCCAATGTCCAAGACATTCTCCGGCCTTGACGGGAGCGCTGGCCTTGACGAGGATGATGACGGATCGGGGGCGCTGGAGAGAGAGGACGAAGTCTTTGGGGGGTGTACTGGCCGGAGAGAGGGAGGTCGCCCCTCGGTGGCGGCGCGGTGGACTGTCTCGTCAACCTTGGAGGAGTTGCGGTTGTAGACGGAGATGGGGAAGCCTTTCTCGGCGATGTTGAGGGCGAGGTTCTTGCCCATAACGGCGAGGCCGATGCGGGAGAGTGCGGTGGAGGCCTCGGGTTAGTGGTGAAGAGCTGAGAGAAGGAGAAAGGATATAGGGGGGGAGAGAGATATTTGTTTAAAAAGATAAAATGACTATTTTACCCTTTTAAGTCAGAAACTGGGCCCTTATGTCGCGGACAACTCAGCGCATGACGTCATAGTAAAGAGGGCAATTCAAAAATTGGACTAAACAGATGTGAAATAGAACTTTAAAGACCAACGTTATTAAAAAAAAGATATGGAACCAAACTGATTATTGACCTAAAATACGAGAGGGCAAACTGAATTTAATCCTAAAAAAAATCACTTCATGCTCTGAATTGTCAGAGTCGTCTATTCATGTAAAGATCGCAACTCCAATTACGTCGACAGACAAATGGAAGTAACTACGCGGACACGTCCCTGTTAAGATAACCTGGTCACCATAGCGATTCGAATCATTCGATGCTTCTCTTACATGTTGTATTGGCCATTAGCTAGCAGAAAAGTCTTAGGAGAACACTCAAATTGTGCTACGTGCTGGAAACTAACTGTGAAAACCTTGCAGCAAATGCAACCTCAGAAAAAGAACCACTGCACTGGTGAATTGCGTTGTGGTAGCAAGCCACGTACGTCTTGTGCATCTCTTACTACGAGTCATATGACTCATCACTACGAAACCAAACCCACGATGGGGTGCCAAAATGTGAACCGTTGAGCTAGCTCTACTGCCTCCCAGTAAGAAGTACTATATAAGTCGCTCTAAGGCATGCAACTTCCACACTCAGAAACCAACCTTCATTCTACGTCTTCAACAAACTTCAACAAAGCCTGCTCAAATATTACCTTGAATCTACAATGGCTACAACAACTGTTATGCAATCGATCCTTGGAAGCTCCGTCGCTTACGGAGCTGCGGGCAAGAACAGATCACAGATGAAACTACGGAGTACTGTTCCCGCTAGTTATGCAGTATCAAGCTATCTCCGCGTGCGCTCTATGGCTGAGGTAATAACGATGATCCTTCTTTTCTATGCATAATGTTTATCTTATAGTATAATCTCTGGCCTAACCATGTATCTACTTTAATTTCAGGATGGTCAAAAGAAGCAACCAACAACTGTAACAACAGCCTCAAAGAATCCACAGCCAGCTGAAGCTCCTTCACCTCCTCCCCCTTCTACCAAGTTTTCAGACGTCTTTGCATTTAGTGGACCAGCACCAGAGAGAATCAACGGCAGGCTGGCGATGGTGGGTTTCGTTGCCGCTCTGGCTGTCGAACTATCAAAGGGGCAAGATGTGTTTGCTCAGATATCCAGTGGCTCCGGAGTTCCATTGTTCATTGGCACTAGTGTTTTGCTATCAGTGGCATCGTTGGTCCCTCTATTGAAGGGAGTAACCGTGGAGTCCAAATCCAACGGGATCATGACCTCAGATGCAGAGCTCTGGAATGGAAGGTTGGCCATGTTGGGTCTTGTAGCTTTGGCCTTCACCGAGTACGTGACCGGCACTACCCTAGTGTAGAGAACTGTCTCATTGCTCCTTACATTTCACATGCCGGTTGCTAGCTTATAGCTTATATGCACTCCCCTCTAGCTTTGGTCTTCACCACGTATGTCTGGAATCCTAGTATAGATCTGTCTCATTCCTCGTTACAATACATAGGGGTGTTCCATAGCTTATAGCACACCCTGTAAATTCATATGTAATTACACATACTATGTTTTGAAATTTCAATATACTAATAATACTATGCAATGGATCTGTGCTTGCTTTTGGTTTAATCTACCTTCGGTTCTTTCGTTCAGTTGACCCAGTTCTCATTCTTTTCTTGTTAAACAACAGTACCAATTGAAAAAGGACTCCAGCTCATTCTACCTCCTACTAAATTAAGGAGTAGACTTTAGAGACGGAAGGAGATCTGAATCTAGAAATGCAATTACAGGGCTTCACATCCACCTCTTCCTTATAGGGAAAGGAGAAGTGGGAAGCATATCCAACCAGCCAAAAGCTGTCTTTTCTTGTTTCAGAAATGACTGAAAGATATGCAAAAATAAGTCCCACAAGCAATAACATGTGGTAACATATTTCTCCTGGTATGGAATAAACTGAATGCAAGTGGGTAATATCAAACTCAAATATAGTTTGCACAACAAAGTAAAGGCTTGATAATCACTTTATTATTTCCTGTAGATTGATAACATGAAAAACTCTAGCTAAATACATCAGAAAGAATTACTGGCCAAATACATAAGAGATATATCCTATAGGAAAATTTGCACTAGAAACAGTAAATATGTGTGTGTTTTGGTTTTAAACAAGAATGTAGGCATGGAGATCTTGAAGGTGAGTTCTGTGTTGAGTAATCATTGCAAGGTACCAGCTAGAACACGTACCTGCCCAACCTCGATGCAGGATCCCATTCATGAGTGTTGAGTAATCATTGGAATTCCACTTGCTCTGCACTTTATCTTCCACTCATGAGTGTTGGCGCTGTTCATTCTCCCATGAATTTTTAGCAGCTTCACCAGAATCACCATTGCCATCCTTCTGCTTTGCAAAGAAAGGATCCCATTCATGAGGTCCGACCTCCCGCTGTCCCTCCTCCAACAAAGCATACTTCCAACTAATCTCCTCAATGAAGTTATCATCTGTACGGCCTTCAACTATGTCCCTCCTTGCCTTAGTAACCTTGTTGATTATTGCTTGTACAGAAACATCAAATGCATCTTTGAAAATCTCCAACTTCGAGCGGGGATCAGCATATACTAGCCTTGGAATAAGGTTTATAACTTCCTCCCTCATGGCCTTCACCTTCTCGGGAGGAATTTGACTAAGCCTTTCCTCTATGCTTATATTCTCCTTACGAATATCATTCTCTGGGATGAACACTGAATATGTTGTGTAATCTCTTGGAAGATGCCAAGTATATTGTGCGTATGCTGACCCTGGATGGAAGAAGACAGGTATGCAACCAGCCAACATCGAATCAAAAGCAGATCTTCGCGTGTATGAATCACCCTGAGGTTGCAGGCAGAAAAGGGAGCTCTGAAACATCTGCATGATACTGCTTGGTGAATGACACTTGCTTTCACCGAAATCGCACTCCAACAGCTTACCAACCTTTGAGCTCTTGCATTGATCAATAATCTGCCCTCTAATCGACTTGGCATTGCCAGGACGTGGGGCACCAGCAAACGAGAAGAGCCATTTACGCTCTAACTTTCTCATGCGATCCTGCCAAATTAATACATCAGCATCTTTGGCCGGATGGAAGTATGTGGGATATGGAATACCAAAATCATTGGCATTCCATGGGCTTGATTCCACCACAAGCATTGACATATTTTTAGCAGCCGGCAAAAAGAGAAGCTTATTACCCCAATCCTCTTCATTTTCTGTAAGCCTCCGGAAATCCCATGTAATCCTGCCTGCAACAAGAAAATGATCTTTGCCACCCATAACGCTCCATTCTGGCCTCTTCATAAGCCAATCAACCAGATCCAAAGAAGCTGCATCTCTCCTCGATATATTGAACCCCCAAAGGTACCGTGCAATATCAAACCCGGCATAAAAAGGAACAAACACAGCTGCAGCAAGAGACGAGTCATTCGTCAAGCACTCATATTGCTTCATCCGGTTGGTGAAAATAACATCCACAGCAAACTGGTTCGTGGCATACCAGCTCGTATCCTCAAACACCCCCTCAACATTCTCAAGCGGAGGACCAAGCCCGGCATTGGTTGTGAACTTACACATATTCGTCCACAGGCTCAAACTCCTACACTCCTTGAGCATATCCTCATTGAACCTCGGTGGGAGGTCATGAACATAAATGTACCTCCCACCACACGGATCACTCTTATTCTCCACCGTCCTCAACGCCCTCATAAACGGATACTTCTCAGCCTCTTGACTCGGGGTGGTCTCCACAAGGGGACCAATTTTACGAGTAACAGGTACAATGGTGGGTTTTGGTTCACTGTCTACCTTCCCCACCTCAGCATCACTGGTCACAGGAACACGCTTCGGTTCATTGTCTACCTTCGGCTTCTCCACCTGAGGATCACTGGTGACAGGATCACTCGGCTTAGGTTTCGGTTTCTCCATCTGAGGAGGAGGATCAGTCACAAGGATAGGCTGCGAATCCGAAGACATAGGACCAACCTCTAGTTTACCAGATTGATCCACAGCACTACTACTACCAAGCACAATGAAATGAAAATACAACAGAAGCATCCAGAAGAAAATCGACAATGACGCCAAGAAACAAATCCTGGTGTTCTGATTCTTCCCCGTCCCCTTCTCCATTTGCTCCGACGGGAAATTCGTCGGCGACCGCCGCCTCATTTCACTCCAAATCCCAACTCAAAACCAAACCAAATCAACCACTCACAAAAAACACCATTCTTTTACAAACTCCGCAATCAAAACACAAACCCAAATCGATAGCACAATCACAAAAACATTGAGCTCAGCAAGACAGAATGATACTCACAGCTCTGTAGTGCATGAAGTTATACAGAACCTGAAGGGCCCGAAGAAACCGGAAATCGAGCGAATCTCGGAGCGGAGGCGAAGTGGGTGGGTTTGATCTGTGTGCAGGGGACGAAGGCAAGAGACTTCAGAGGAGGGGGAGTGGTGAGAAGAGCAGGGAATGGAGGAAGGGCAATGGCAAAATGGTAAATTTGGGGAGAGGAGACAGAGGACTTACAGTGAGGTTTGATTTTTGCTGAGGAAAGATCGAAACTTTAGGCTGAATTTGCTGCTGGGTTTTTGTGAGAGAGAAAAGTGATGGAAATTGCGAGCGAAGAGGGGGGATATTATAGTGGCGGTGCACGTTAGCTTTGTCGGTAGCTAGTAGGATTTCGCCGCGTGGAGAGAGATGACGTCACTTATGAAGAGAAGCAAAATTGTGGGGGGGGTTTTCTGCACCAACAGTGTCTGAACACTTGGGTGACTGACAATATGGTACCCGAACTTACAAAGTTATCAAAATGGTACCTAAACTTGATTTTTAGTATCTACGTAATACCTGTGTGGTTAATCACGGTCAACGGACTTGTTAAACGAGGCAAAAAGACTTATTTGTCCTCCATTTTCTCTGTCGTCGATCTACCTTATAGAGTTTCAGGTGCTGGACTCTTTCAAATTTAAAAGATTGAGACTTCAATTTCCGAGTGTAGGACGAGGATGACGCCTCGACGTTGTCGGAGCAATCTCAGGTAGGATGACGCCTCGACTCTAATGCCCATAACTAATCAGTGCCGGTATGATTTGAGAAGGGGAAAGATAATATTTCAAATGGAGAAAGAGAGCTAGAACTAGATGAGGTCGACTATGGAGTTCGACAATCAAAAGGATCACCTGTGATTAGTTTGCATTTGGTTCAGTTCAATTTGTGATTAATGGCTGAAATAGGAATCTTCCCAATTGAAGCCAATTCCATGATCAATCTTTTTTCTCCCAAATGGTTTCTTTTCAAATGGGTTACTTGTTGCTGATGTAGCATCAGCCTTGGAATCATAGCAGGCTTAAACGATTGCTGGGATTTCAAAGCTAGGTTTTGTTTTCTTGTTGTTTGTTTGCTGGGTTTAAGATGGATTTGGAAGATGGTTGTGCGGGAGGAGAGAGAGAGAGAGAGTTTTTTAGTGAATATTATTTTAATTTTCAATATATTCATTTTAGGGTTTGTCAGAGTCAAAAGTCTTTTTTACCCTCATTATTTTAACACACATATGTCACCTATGGTCAATGTTAACGTTGACGTGACGAAAAATCGGCTGTGGGTACTATGTAGATACTAAAAATTGAGGTTGGGTACCATTTTGATAACTTTGTAAGTTCGGGTACCATATTGTCAGTCACCCAAGTGTTCAGACACTGTTGGTGCAAAAAATCCTTTTTGTTTTAACTTTTTAAGGTGGAAAAGGAAAATTTATAACTTTTTTCTCGTAGGAGAAGAAAAGGTAGTGGTCTATTTTGACCATATGACCAAACATCCCTTAGGTGTTTTGAGTTTTATTTCATTTTTGGTAATATCTCTATATTAATATTTCTCAATGAGGTAATGAAAATGTGTGATTGATGAGTCATGGCACTCATGAGGGAATTAATAGGGAATTAGTAAGGAAAAGATAGAAGAAGACTGAGGGAAGCTATTAACCTCTTTCCAAAATAATTCTTATTGTCATTTGACCTATTTATGATCAATATCATTGTCATTTTGACCTGAATTGTGTTCAAATTGTAATGAATGAAAAGGGTAATACTAAGTTTAACACAAAAACAATAAAAGCAAAAAGAAAAGGTATATACTAAGAAATTAGAAGGATGTATGGAGGGATGCAGCGCATGTGAGGAGCAGGATCCTTAATTTCATGATTCTTAGCTTTGGCATGGCCTATTGGCCTAACTAATAAGCTGTACTAAGATTCGCTAATCAAATCAATCCTACTGTCCACTTTAGTTACCTCTACTCTATACCATAGACTATAGAAGGATTAATACGGCAAGGCAGTGAAAACACGTTTTACTGTCTTAAAACTCTCACAAGTTTAAGATTGGATTGATTCTAATCCTACACTTGCCTTGGTTGCTTTTATCAGTTTATGTTGTGCCACTATCTTCTTTTCTATGTAAAGCACCAGGATTATGACAACGATCATGATAGCCACCACTAATCTGCCTCTAGCGACATTACTTTTGGGAGGATTTCTAATTTGAAGTAGTACACAATTGTTTTTATGTGTGATCGAATCACAATCGGAATTCATGAGAATTTTTTAAAAATGTCACGTCACGAGTATGTTGGTCTCATTAAACCTTACCACAATTAAATAGAAATGAGTACCACACTCCATTACAACTACATTAAATAACTTACAATTTTCCTCTTTTTACTTGTATAAGCTCATTGAGTTAATCCGCGTCATCTTCCATTAATAGACATAAAGATAAAGTAACAAGGAAAGTGTAGTTTCGGTAGCCAAATGCTTTTAACTTTAAACCTACAAACTTTTACACCAACTGAGTGAAAACCAAACCTCGGTATTTCAAAATTACCAGCAAACACGTTGAACAACGAACAGAATTTTGAAAGAAGTTCAGCATTATTCTCTACTGAAAGATTGATCACATACTTTATTGCATGCTCATCACCAAAAATTTGTTAGGTTTAAACAATGTCTACTAGTTACCTCTTGGCGACTATAACTAATCACATAAATTGCTATCAGGCCACCATGTTCCCTAAAACCAAAAGCTTTCTTAAACTGCAACAAGGACTGGTCGAAGTCGACAGTGACTTGCATATTTTTCACATCAGAACGTTTCAGAAACACAAAGAAAATGACTAGTGGTGAAGTGACAATATATGCTTCAATGCTTCATATACAAATAGCATCCTCCATTGTCGTTTTTTACATATGAAGTTGCATTATTGAATCTAGGAGCTATTACATCCCAGCATGTAAGGAAGCTTAATATCAACCATGTGGCAGAGTTTGGAAGCATAGTTTTAATGTGCAGGCCAAACAGAGTGGGCAGTCACTAATGCACTTGCCTCTTCATATATCAATCGCCACATGCACCAGTCCTCTTTGTATCCTACAATTGCATTGTGATGGATACATGACCCTTTCTACATATTACAGGTACTCAATACATCACAAAATAATTTCATCCTTTAATTTCATCGTTTTGGACAATAAAACAAAATATTTTAAAGCATCTCTAATAGATTCATTGAACATTATTTAAACCAGGACTGTAAAAGTTTTTGTCGAATCCAAACTCGACAGATCCATTTCTCCCCCATTTTAATTCGGGGAACCAAGTGTATGATCAAGTGAAAAAATTTCTTTTGCCCATAGTTGGGGATGTAGTATCCTCATAACAAGACATTTCAGGATCTGCAAATTAAACTGGGACCTAACAGTTGCATTGCAAAGTTGATCATTCAAATTACAATCACCCTTTACCAACAAAGAAAAAATTACAATCATCCACGTTACAATTTACATACGCAAATATCAAATACTTGAATCAAGAGAAGCTTAAACATAGCAGCAAAGATTCCTGTCTCAGACAATATCAGGGACAAATTACTGAAAGCAACAAGAGGAACGGAACTAAAATTGCAAAGATTAACATGGGAAAAGCCCCTGGCTCAGAAGAAGATGTAGACTCTTTCTTCTTTCTCCTCTTCTTGCTTGTTCTTAAAGACTTACTCAACTTGATGTCTCTGAAGACCAAGTGAACTCCAGGATCTCTCATTTTGACACAGCTCCCATGCAATAGGGAATTGTTGGCACCCTGGACATTGTTGTTTATGTAAATGTTGATGCAGCAACAATGATGCGTGGGAGACTCAGCTTTGGCGCCGGAATGTATGATGAACGCTGCCCCAGTGTTCTTTCCTTCTAAGCTGATACGTTCAAAAGATTCATGTCCAGGATCTGGCTCCATAGTAGTCTGAAAGATTTGCCGTCTGAGTCTTTCTTCAAGTTTGAAGGAATACTGCCCCCTGTAGGAGTTTTTTCCTTCTAAGTCATGCTTATGGATTCCTTGCTTCCATTATGAGCTTGGTATTTACACATTTCACTTTGCAAGGAAAGCCAATATTCTCATTCAAAAGACTTGAAACAAAGTCATGTTGAATCCAATTTGGAATTTCAAGAAACGAATCATGTAGAATTCAGTTGGAAGTACTGCTAAAGTGCTAAACAACCAAGGTACCTATATCGGACTATAAAACACTTCCTAATGTAGGTACTGCAGTCAAAAAATTATTGCAGTTGGTATTTGGTATTGTGCGGTTTAGCATTTTTGCTTCTATCAGGTTGAAAAAGTATTGGAGCATTTTGCCAGTCCCTCCGAAATAAGATCTGGTGCTGGCTTGTAGTGCTGTAAGATTGATTCTAGTTCAAGAGGAAAACACTTCTTTACTAATGTAGAGCAAAAGGTAGATACATGGAATTCCCCTATACTCGGGGCTTATGAGCAATCAGCGAAAATGAAAACAAAAAATCCATGCTATCTTGAAATTACAAATGGGTGAAATTCAGTCAAATGTTACGGATATGAAACTGTAAAATACTAACTCTCCACATCCTTTATTGTTTCCTACAATTTTTCAACAGAAGGCAACCCTCTCTGAAAACCTGCCAGACCAAGGATAACATTACTTCAGTCCCCAAAAAACAAATTTTGATTGAGCTTAATTACAAGAAATCAGACATAGATTTAATAAGTTTTGCAAAATCCCAAACCTGATTTGAAGATTCCGAGTGGGTTGCCCTCCTGGACTAAAAGCATTTCAGAATTTGAGAGCCTGAGAAACTCATGGATAAGAATCTGGAGAAACTTTTTCACTGACTGTAGAACCGAAGTTTGGTCCGCCCTTCCGATATTGGATAAGAAACTCAATAGGGTAACCCTTGATCTTATGGGGCAGAATTCCAAGATCATTGAAAGTCAAGGCTACAGAGCACACCACACAATTGAGGAAAATGAGAATATCAACTGTAAAAGAAATGACAAAACTAATCCTAATATTTATCTTACCATTTTCTGAGACAACTGTATCTGGAGCTTGGGCAAGGATTTGATCTAGGTTGAAGATTTCAGGATTTGGCAATGGAAACGGAACTTTTTTAAGCAGGATTTCTCGAGGCATTGCAATTGCCTGCAACATTAAAACATCATTAGTTGAGGTGTAACACTTGGGTACAAAAATCATGTGATTGAAAAAATAAAGATATGGATGTATACACCGTTCTGAAAATTTTCAAACAAATTAAGATACCCCTGCAGGTCCTGTATATTCTGATTTGCAGTAAAGGGAGAATACTAAATAAGTAAATATATTTTTATGATTTTGGCAGAACTCAAAACCCTCAAAGGTCAATGGAAGGTACTTTTTGATATACATAATAGATTCCCTTATGGCAACTCTTGACGTATTATTTAGTTAATGTTTAAGTTATCATAATAATTGTACTGTATTCCATTGCTTAGAAAAAGTCATAATGAACTCTCAAAGTAACTACTGCATCCATTACAAAACATAAGAAACTAGATACATATTTCCGACATCAAGAGTGTTGCACTGTTACCTTTGCGATTGGGATTGGAATCTTCACGTAATGAGGCCATTCCCGGATCATGTCAAACATAAGCTCTGCCTGCATTACTCAGGGACCTCAGTGAAAGTAAATTTTGCATTCACACAACATCAGAAAAATAGACGATAATTACCAATTGATGCACTGTATAGACATCAGGCCCACCAAGTTCATAAACTTTTCCCATGCTGGTGCCATCATCTTGCAGGGCCGAAACGATTGCACCAGCAACATCAGCAACATACACAGGTTGGATTCTACAGGGCAGGTAATACAAGAAAAGTATTTAAACTATATACCCTTGATAAAGCTGTTTCAAAACAGAAACTAATTAAAACTTGTAATTTATATATGTAAAACATACTTGGTAGACCCATCCCCTATAAGTGGAAGAAAGCCATATTTTTTTGAAACAAAAGCCCATCGATTCAAAATTCGATCCTCTGTACCAATCATCACAGCAGGTCTCATAACGGTGGCCTATTGAAGATAAGAGGTTGTCAAAAGATATGCTCCTGAAATAAACATGGCAAGATATAAGGATCAAAATACATAATCCTACCTCTGGTAATGCACTTAAAACAGCACCCTCTGCAGCAGCTTTAGCCCTTAGATATCTGGATTCTGATGAGGGAGATGCCCCTAAGCAAGAAACTTGAATAAATCTCATGATACCCCCATGCTCTTTGGAAATCTGCACACATTCGAAAGATTAGCTGTTATAAGTAAAACAAGAAAAAGATCAGCAAATGAAGTACTGAGAAATGAAGGAGTGAGTGGATGATATAAATGCAGCTAATGAAAGATCATTGTCAGAAATAACAAATATTCAACATAGAGAGTACATGAATAAAAATCACATCTTCAAGTGCAAGTTGACTGTGTTGCAATATTATATTTATTCTATACTTCTTAGCCAATGATGATGGTATAATGTTTGTATACAAGAAAAGGTCACAGCATGCTTCAAAAGTCACATATTAGTAAAAGACGTTCGATGCCAAATATCTCTAATTTTATTGACAATATTGCAATCTCTTGGGTCACATCCAACTTCTATATCTCCACCAAAATAACTTTTTTCCAATTAACTGCACACAGGTCGGATTTGGGCAGACTAGACTTCCATATCCCATGAGACATTTCTTGCAATCTTAAAAGAATTCTGCAGTGTCGTGTACTACCACTATACACTACAAAAGTTTGAATTATGGCAAGATGACTTGTGAATATCAACACTTGTTGTTCCCATTATATGGATGATGTTTCGTAGAACTTATTCTCTAAGATAAATAGATGACTAAGCTGAAAAGCACAGGAATGATGGTCACTGCAGGATACCTACCATTGCGAGTTGTTCAGCCATGGAATGATTCACTTCCTCAAAGCTAAAGTTTCTTGTCTCATATTCTCTCCCTGCAAAACTACACAGTGTGATTTCCTTCATTGAATCCAAGATTTAGAATCTATAACATGTAACTTAGGAGTAAGCATTCATACCAATAAGATTGATAACCACATTAGCTTTCGCCATTACCGCCTTAATTGAACTTTCATCTCTTGGATTGTATTTCATTGGTACTATCTGAGTAAGTGAATTTTAAGCAGTTTAGAGACATAATAGATCATATTAACAACAAATTCAAGTAATTAAAAAAATAAATAAAAGTATAATGTACCGTACAGAACAACCGAACAACAGAGACTACTATACCTGCCCCAAATCTCCCATCAACTTGAGATGACGATGAGAATCTTCAGAACCACGGAATGGTACTAATACCTGGCTTCCCATTTTGGCTGAAGAGATGTAAGAATCAGCACACTAACACACTAAAAAGGCTAAAAGCAAATTCTTTTTGTATAGAGGAAAAGAGCCTAGAACATACTTCGATCATTCAACCTACTACAATTATGCTCAACCATAGCCAACGCAAACAATACACATCAACGAATCAAGTTAAGTCCAAACCCTCCTACTAGAAATGTAATCGCGCTCTAGGGAATGCCAATAAAAATATTTGAAAATACATATACTCACCAAGTTGTTGTACAAGATAACGACCAAGGAACCCAGTAGATCCAAAAACTGCTGCTACAATGCCACTGAAACAAACGTAATTTCAAAAACTTTATAAACATCACAGATATAGGCAGTATAAAAGTACAAGCCACGCCGACTGAGTACATTCACAATTTGCATAACTTCATCTAAGACAACTGCTCCACTAAGCAGCATAAATGCAGAACAACAGGAAGAACACAACAGCCATAAAACGATTTTAAATATCCATGCTATCTACATTTTCTTCCTCTTTTTTCTTCCAGCAATTTGACATTTTAAGCTCTTCATTTGCCTCAAATCAATACCTAACAGATGATCTTCCACCAGTGCCCTTGCGAACAAGGTGCCCCACTCCCTTAGTGGCGAGGGTAGATCCGTACTTAGGACGCTCGGCTCCATAATCTGCAAACAGAACCCGAACGAATTAGGGATTGAGAATCCCGAGGTCGAAAACCTAACAAGTGGGGAGGAAATGAGGGACTACAATGATCGGAGGTAGGGTAGATTGACTTGAGCGACGACGATGAGGGGCTCAGATATCGATGCCCAGCGCGCCTCGTAATGGCCTGCATCGTGTGCTCAGCTTCACTTTCAGACTGAGAAAGACGGAGAGAGATTGAAGAAGAAGAAGAAGAAGAAGAAGATGGGGGAGATGCTTTGCTATTACAGTGGGTAGTTGTTACTGGGCCCAATAGCATGTTTTTGGGCTTTCTATTTTCACTTGACCCACCTTACTAAATCCGATTATCCAACACGATTCACGTTTCCGTTGGTTAATATTGGGAAATGAAATCCACACACCTATTTTTTTTTTTAGTAACTTAAATTTTGTCCTTAGTGACTTAAATTTTGTCTTCATATGATAATGATTACTAAAAATAGAAAGTGGGTGTGTAGATTAAAATTTTGGGTGTGTAGATTTCACATCCCTTAATATTTTATCCGACAAAAATGTCTATTTGGCAATCTAATATGGTTGAACTAGTAGAAGCATCCTAGGATAAAAATGGGGCAATCGCTGAGGCCCCTCATCTTGTGAAAAACATTCTTTGTCAAAATAGTAACTCACTCGGCCACCATTTTTATAACCAAAAAATTACTAAGCAAACTTTTGTAACAAAATAGCTACATTAATTTTGATGACGGCCATGAATCTATAACCCCAGATATACTCATAATACATATAATTGAACGATTCTCAAGCTCATTAGTTTTCGATAACAATAATCTTCAAATGGTGAATTTTGTCTAAGAAAAAAATGTTATGCAGTGTGTATATAAGGGCTGATTCTCTTAAAGCCTTTTTTTTTAATAAAAAATAAATTGATAAAGCCATCTGGTTGTACAAGGAGTGACTCCATCTTAACTTGCAATGCATAAACTTCTGCAATGTGCATAACTTATAAGCATAAACTTCTGCCGGCTCATCACTATTGATAGACATAAAAATACTCAACTCCAAAGGACCATACAACCGTTGAGCCAAAAAAAATAATACCATACAACCACACTTTTGAGAGCTCACTTCAAGAAGGAAACAAATCATTTAACACATCCAAATTGATTCTCCTCAATCTGATTCGTGAAACAAAGAAGCTCAAGTAGTGAAACTTGATTTCCCTATTCGAGCACTTGCTTGCTGTTGTTTTCCTTTCATGTTCTTTTGCAGTTTACTTTGCACAAGACCAGTCTTGGTGGACACTGCTCTATTGGAGCCTTTGGTCATGCTCATAGGACTCGGGGATGCCTTTCTCTGTTGCCTTTGGGAAGCAAGTACCCTCTCCTTGTGCACCTTGACAGCAGAAGGTGTTTTATCAAATAGTTTGTTTACTAGTCCAATCATCCCATCATTGTCTGAAACCACAAAATTACTTCCAGCTTAAAAATTGAAGAATCATACAATATATGTGTCATATTTACCAACCACATTACTGATCAAACTACATACCAGGACTAGATAAGACTGCACGAGGACGCAGCGGTACTGAAGAACAAGCTCTTACATCTGGTTTTGCATCCTGCTTCCCAAGATGTCTGCTCTTATCTACTGTCAATCACAAGTATATGGCTTTGGCAGATAAATTTACATGGTAACATGAAGCTAGATATGAAATATATTAATTAATGACCAGAATGTAAGCGTCTCAAGGTAATTTCTTTTCGAATACCAACCTTTGGATGAAGAAAGTGACTGTCCTAGCCCTGCTGGTACCTTTGGCACAGAAGCCTTCATGATTTTGGGTTTCAATGGTAGAGAACATCCTTGTATCTCCTTCACTGCAAATATATACGTCTGTGATTTACATCTAAACTAGAGGTAATTTGTGGGTTTAAACTGAAAGCTTAACTTATCTGGAAAAATATAAGCTACCTGGTATAGATGGAGATTCATCAGAGACTTTTGTTTCTGGTACTCTTCTGTGATCATTTTGTGAAAGAATATGATTTTCTTGTTGATGTACCCTCACTCTCACCTTAGGATACACTTCAAAATCCCAAACAAACAAATCAAAATCACATATTGATCGAGCTCATAGAACGAATTGTTAGAAAGTAGAAACTTAAAACAGAAATGGATTGGAATAACATACTATGTTGTCTGTGCCTCAAAATTGGAACGATGATTTCCCGCAATGAGAAACTGGAACTAAACGTACTTAACAGAAGGTTTTGTTTATAAAGCAAAAGACAAAAAGCTCAAAAGAAGAAAGATATGAAAACTCACTTTGCGATTGTCGTCTGTTTTCAAATTCGAATGACTTTGGGTTTTGGTTTTGGCTTCTAAGTTCCTCAGTGAACATATATGCTTTTGAAGCAAGAACTTTTACTCAGATTTGTGTCTTGAGTCTGGGAGAAGTAACGAGTACCAAATAAACTGAAGAATGTCAGGGATTTATTTCTCCTCCATGTATCTTGACTTGAAAACCAAGCAGAATCGATTCTTCTGTCATTGCCACACATGGTTTTGCTTTCTTCAACTCGCGTACTATATGTCCTACTCTTAAAAGGATTTTAATGAACATCCCGTATCGAAGAAAACTAAATTATATAAATATGGGCTATAAATATTTATAAACAATTACAATAAGGGTAAGGTCACCCACGATGGTTAGGTTGCAAATTCTGAATGTGGTTATTCAAGTTGAAGCCGGAGCCCCCGACTTGCGAGTTACCCTACTCAGTTGAATCCAAATGGATATGGAGCCCTGAGTTGCCCTAGGTAGCAAATTCTAAATGTGGATATGGTTATTCAAAGTTAAATTCAAAGTCTTGAGTTACCGCCCCCCCCCCCCCCCCCCCAACATTTGAAATGTGTAGCCCGTTGAGTTACCCTTCCCACGATGGGTAGGTAATGAATTTTAAATATGGATATGGTTTCAAAGTTAAAGTCGAAGCCTCAAGTTACGCCCCCAACACTTCAAATGTGGAACCCGAGCCCCAAGGTGATAGGGGCGTCCCTACCCACAATGGGTAGGTTAGTTTTTTTTCTTTTGCCAAAATAACCAATTAAGCATATCATCATTGTAAGGAGTAAATATTCAAATATTGTCACTTTTAAGCTCCAAGTAACACATTCAAAGTTGAAGTCAAAGTCTCGACTTACCCAGCCCCGAATACTTGTATTTAACAGTTTTATTAATCGAGGTTTGAGAGAAATTTTAAACACACTCCCCTAATCTTTTAATACACACCTCTATTATTTTATGTTTCTATTAAGATTTTATAGGTAAGCTAAATGACCAAAACAAACATCTATTATTAAAAAAAATATTCGCGCTAGAAATATTCTTTTCAATCTTCTACCCTAAAATCGTCGAAAACACGTCTTCTCCCCTAACCCCAACTCTTCTCCACAATTCATTTGGGTTGTCTTTTTTTTTTATATCTGTATCAACTTTATTTTGATCTTGCATATCATATTGTCATGTACTACATCTTTATCATGACATGTTTTATCAAATAACTAGCTAGCTATGTTTAGTAGCTACTGTATTTCTACAGTTCTACTAGTTTGTGAATTTTAAAAACTTGTATTGGTGATTTGGAGTTTGGATATAACAATAATCATTTGATTATAAATTGAACGATGATAGCCAAAAATTTCTTGCAAAAATTAGATGAAATAATATGTAAAAAGAGGCACCAAATAGTACATATATATTAATTATATTAAATAATAGAATATTTCATAAATTAAGAGCATTTTAGGCAGTTTGGGATGTGTATTAAGTATAATACTGAAATGAAAAACTTGATAGGTGGTGTATTAAGTAAGGGGTGTGTATTAAGATATTAGGGGTGTGTATTTAAAATTTCTCGAGGTTTGAAGGCGGCACCATCAATTTATTCAAAAAAAAAAAAACATAATAGGCATATTTACTTGCTTGGAATGAAATTGAGTAATCAATCCTTGCGTTTACTAAGACATAAAGGAATCAAATGATTCCAAGTAAAAGTCATATGTAAGGAATTGACCTACGTCTCATCTCGCATGAATCAATTCCTGAATACTCAAGAATTTATTACCCATATGGCTTTAAGAAGCAACCATTCAGAATCGATACTAATTCATTTCTTCTCACATTCTACTTACACCCGATTCATGATTATTTTTCATTCCAAACATGTCACCGGGACTATAAGTCTAGTGTATACAAAGTCAAAACCAAAATACTTCAAACCATACTAAAGAAAAATCTCTTGTAAAATAGCAAAATATACATTCAAGTGCCATATATAGGGATTTTACAAGGATGCTGGAGATGCTGTATTATATAGGTGTAGATGCTGCATATATAGGTGTGATCTTGTGAAATCTTGTGAATCCAAGACAACTTTAGCGAAACAAACGGATGTACAAGGTTGTATAAGTTGCAGTAAAAGTTTTGATGTAGTTCATTCAGTACCATAAAGAGCAGAACAAAAAGTTGGACTTGTGATTCTAAAAGACTAAAAGTCTCAAACTGTACTCTTGCCACCAAAATTGTGGAATAAACATTAACTAGTCCTTCAGATCAAAAACATTACAACCCAGCTTCACCTATTCACTAACTACATTGACCTACTGCTTCGATCTAATGACTACATTATTGAACATGATTAGACACAGTTACGCCCCCAATTTTTGCCTCTTCTGTCTACTTTTATTTATCATCAACCTCACTAACCAGACTTATTTCTGACCAAGTCAACTGACCATGAAACAATTCTCTAATTTGTCTAGGGGGATGAATTAGCGCATAATCCCTGTAGATTGGAAACAAGTTTCCTCTTATGGGGTTTGGGTTGATAAGATGACATGCACCTTTTATCTTTCCCACCATTTTTCTTTTGCCGAATGCTGCAGCAGCAGCAGCAGCAAGGAAAGTGGCGCCAACTGCTTCATTTTGTACCATTTGTTCTTGCTGCCCTTGATTCAAAGGTTCCATGGCATGCCATCTGATTCAAAAATCTGATATGCCACTTGACCTTGATGAATACTCGGTTACCAATTTTAGAAACATGGACGATTTATCTTCTAATAGCCGTTGAGGAGTATCAAACTCTGCCACTCGACCTGCACAAACATTGAATATCTCAGGAATATGCAGTCAGGTAATGGAGGGTCAATGCAGATGATGTCCAGAGACACATGAATGAATAACTTTTCTTGAATATTCAGTCTCTAGTAACTTAATAAGATGCAACTGTACATACCATCACTCAGGACCAATACTAGATCACTGTCAATGACGGTTGGTATACGATGCGCTATAGTGCACACAGTACAGTTCTTAAACTCTGTTCGAATAATTTTCTGGATGAGATTGTCTGTCTGCGTATCAACCGATGCTGTTGCTTCATCAAGCACCAGTATTTTGGCTTGCTTAAGCAATGCACGGCCCAGAGAAACAAGTTGCCGCTGCCCCACACTCCAATTATCTCCATTTTCTAGCACTGTAATTGCAAGATAACAAATCAACTAAATGAAAATCACACAAAAACCAAGATATTTTCAAATTTCTTCCTATTTTTGGAGTGGGGTAGGTGCTGTACCTGGTGAGTCAAGCTTGTGCTCTGTTTTACGGATTACCTCTCCAAGCTGAGATTTGTCAAGTGCCTGCACCAAATTAAATGCAATAAATATACAAAGAGAAAAGGTCAAGGTACAATGACTATCCGTCCGTCCAACTGAGTGAAATGATTAGTTGGTATGTTGCTATGAGCCACATAATGTTTCCAAGGGTTTGCTTAGAATTAGTACAAAGGAGCACTATAGCATTCTGATCTATGAACATGGTACACAATCATATTAAACAACATTCTCTGCTGCTAAGTAAAGAAGAATACTTCGTTCCAGAGAAATTAGTTATATACTCATTCTGAATTGGAGAGAACAGAATATCAAACAAAAAATAATACCTGCCAAACATCATGATCGGAATGCTCTTGAAGAGGATCAAGATTCTGCCTAATAGTTCCTTCGAATAAGGTAGGATCTTGGGGAATGATACTGAGACGGCTACGAAGATCATGAAGACCAAGTGTTGAAATATCTATTTTGTCTATAAGGATCCTCCCACCTGCTGGTTCAATCAGTCGAAATAAGGCCTGGATCAAAGTGGATTTGCCACTTCCAGTACGGCCAACAATTCCAATCTTCTTTCCACCAGGAAAAGTGCAAGTTACCCCATGAAGCACTACAGGAAGGCTTTCCTTGTAACGAACCTTCAAAGGGAAGAAGGAAGCAGAACTGTTAGCATGTTCCAATTCAATGGAACCATTTAATGACCTAATCTCTATTAAAACTTAAAGTTTCACCCAACACTGAGCATAACCAAACTTATCACTTGAATCATAGGCACAGGGAAAAACTTATCCCTACTTACTCATAGCACAAGTAATGATAAAAAAGAGTTGGGCATACCTTTAAATCATGTAGTTCAATCGTTCCATTCTCTGGCCATCTAGTTGGAGGCCGAGAGTCCTCAATAACTGGTGGAGCTTCACCTGGGATTTGACTGTACTGATAAATCCTTTCTATGGAAATAATTTTGTTTTCAAGCTTGCAGAAGCTAAGTATCCACCGTGATAACCGTGCATTTAGATTCAAGCCATATGTTACAGCAAGACCCGCCATGCCTACATGGAATACCAATCATTTTAAATATCTACTCTTTTAACATTTTCCCATCATGTCAACTAAAATTTAGAGATATAGTGTGACTAAAATTTAACATAAGTGAACACCAGATCCAGCTTATACACAACTTCAGTTTATTATGAAAGAAAAATTAGCATTTTATATACTGCATTGCACACTGAGATGTCCTACTGAATGAAAAGGTCATTCCATTAAGCAAAGAATAAGAAAAGAAAGGATACTTGCTAGTACAAAATTATGAGTTCATAGACTCCAATCCGGTTGAGTAGTCATGCCAAATGGAAAACGTCAACATGAAATAGTTAAGGTGTCATATTCTGATTTACACCAACTAGTTTAAAGAACTTTCATCCTTTTCTGTACACTGAAACAGATATACATATAATCACCGCTTATCCTCAACATGTTTTTACCAGACTCAGTTCCTCATGATAACATAGAGATAACTTTAAGCAATAGAATACATGAACTTACTTGGATCAATGGTTCCATGTGGAAAGCTCACGAGTAAAAGCATGCAGAAAGCAAATACAAAAGTCGAGAGTAATTCCATCCGTAGGCAGAGCCACTCAATAGCAGCAATACTGCAGAAGAATGGGCGAGCAAAACAATCAAGGAAATAAAGATTCCTCTTCATAAACCTTTTTTCCTGTCCAAATCCTCTTATTGTGGCCGCCCCTGCAATTGACTCACCGAAAAGATGGATAATTGGAGATTTCTGAATGCTAACAATTCGGACTAATTCCCTTGATGACGCCATGTAGTATTTCTGCATCAAGGAATGCTGACACTCAGGTGCAATATTCAACAATTCTTCAGCTAGAAATGCATGCTAACATTGCACAACACCATTTTTTTTTTCTTTTCAAAACACGAAATATTGTTCTTAAAGTGAAATAAATTCAATTACCTGCATCCACAAACAAGCAATGGCCATAGGAATAACAAGAAGCAAAACTTGCCATGTAACTTTTGTCATGACACCAACAATGCCTATAAGCTGTATTGTTGTTGAAGCGAACCCACCAAGTCTAAAAGGAATATCAAGATCCACCACACTTTGATCAATTGATACCTATAGATTATAAAATGATTCATGAAATTATATATGCCAGTGAGAGAAGTTGGTGTAATTCATATTTGTGACAAACTTAAATTCCAGATAAATAAGAAACTTACACGATTCAAGATCCGTCCAGCAGGAGTAGAATCAAAGAAAGACATTGGTGCACGGAAAACACTCCTAAGCATCCTCAGAAACAATTTCTGTGCAGCTTCTAGACCAAAGGTAGCAACCAACACAGCCCTAATGAATATAAACCAAGAGCTCCCAAATGCAAGGGCCATGTAAACACCAAGAAGGACCATAGCAGACACTTTAGGCTGATCTCCCTGTGTTTGGGGATTGGCCCAAGCCATCCACCAACTACTAGCAATTTGAAGGAATTGAAATATTGCTTGTGCAATGATTATGAGTGGAATCAGTGATCCTTTATATGCTGCAGCCATATATGACAAGTAAACCTTCATGCTGACTCTTCCTCTTACCCTTTCCTCATCTTGTACAAGCTGCTTCTTTCTTGCACGCTTTGCCTTCTTTTTCTCTTTAATTGCTTTCTGCTCTGAGGCTGATGGACCCTCTTGCACTTCCTTTGCCAAAGAATCAACACTGCTGCTTGGTGCACCATGCTTTTTGACAAGTCCAACAGAGCCATCTGGACACAAGCTGTGATCTGAGTCGCCTGATGAATAATTGGGAATATCCATAGCTTCAATTGCTTCATTGTGAGCTGAGACTAGTGTCTTAAAATCAGTTCCCGCCTGTAAAAGATCATCATATTTTCCTGCTTGTATAATGCGCCCTTCTTTAAGAACCTACAGATATTGAAATGAAGGTTAGAAAAGACTTCTCATACATTACGTAAAAACAGATTTAGGAAGAATGAGGTACCCCAAAAAAGAAAAAGAAAAACATGGGTATTCTCCAACCAACCAGTGAGATAATACCATCACTACAGCAGATATGTATGAAACACCTTAAGCACTGAACTCAACAGATGCTACTAGACTAAATTATACACAAAAACTACAGAGTGAAGATGGCAATGTGGACCTTTCTTTGCAGAAACAGTGTTACAAGTTTGAAGGCTATACCAGGATTAGATCAGCAGAAGGCAGAAATTCGACTTGATGAGTCACAAAAACAACAGTTTTGTCTTCTAATGCAGTCAATATGTATTCCTGCATTGCCATATTTATAAATTTCAGGCCATAGTCAATTAGCAGAAACATGAAATCAATGATACTATGAGAAAGTCTAACCTTAAACAACTCTGATCCAGTGTGTGCATCAACTGCACTGAAGGGGTCGTCAAGTAAATAAATGTCAGCATCTTGATAGAGTGCCCTTGCAAGCTGCACACGTTGCTTCTGGCCACCACTCAAATTTATGCCCCTATCACCAATTATGGTCTGATCTCCATGTGAGAAAAGTTCCAAATCCCTTTTCAGTGAACAAGCATGGATAACCTTCTTGTACTTTGGTTTCTCCATAGGGCTACCAAAAAGAATATTTTCTTCTATATTACCGGACTGTATCCATGCAGACTGAGAAACATAAGCAGCAGAACCGCATAACTTTACCTGAAATGTTACAAAGAGAAACAAGTATTATGAAATATGTATGCTTAACGGTCATACTCAGGCACAAGTTCAAAATTAAACTTCAGATGCAAAAAAGAACTAAGGGTTCATTATACCAACTTACGTCACCAGAGATTTTCGGGATCTCCCCAAGGATGCAAGAAAGAAAACTTGATTTTCCAGAACCAACCATTCCACATACAGCCACACGCATCCCTCTTTCCACTTTCATTTGTACTCCTGATAATGTTGGTCTTGCAGAGGAAGGGTCCCAACTAAACACACCATCTTTAATTTCTATTGATGTGCTTGTGATACCCCGTGGCAAGACAACTGTTGCATCTTGCTGTAACTCTTCCTCCTGCAAGAACCCAGAAATACGATCAAGGGAAACTTTTGTCTGAGCCATCATTGATACCAGGTCAGGGAAATTCCTGAGTGGTTCTTGGAGGATCCTGAAAGTGGCGAGAGCAGAAAGAACACTTCCTGCAGTGAGACGAGTACCCAAAAATATAGAAGTACCAAAGGTGACAGCTGAAACAAATATAGGTGAGCTCCAGAACATGAATGTGATAAAAGCTTGTGAGTAGAGGGCTTTGCGTAGATACTTAAACTCCACACTACGCATCTCCTCTAACATCAGTCGGTATCTGTCCTCCCAAGCTTGCAACTTGAGAATTCTCATGTTCCGCAGGCACTCAGAAGTCTTCCTCATCCTCTCATCCTTGGCAGTCATCAACTTGTCTTGATAATCTTCTTGTATCTTTGCCAAAGGAACAGTAAGAACAATGGAGATAATGGTGGCAATCAATGTAGCAACAGAAGCAATTCCAACATTCTTGTATAAAATTGCAAGGGCAAGGACAATTTGCATTGGAAGCATCCATATGTCATGGAGATACCAGGAATAGTCCCCTATCCTCTGCACATCAACAGCCATGTAGTTAACAATCTCTCCACTAGTGTGACTTTGCTTGGCTGAGCTGGAAAGCCGGAGGCCCTTTCGGTATACCATTGCTGTGAGAGCTGATCTTACATGCATACCCAAAATGTCCACCCCAAGATACCATTGCCTGGTTGTTAAGGTCTCAATTAGCTTTGCTGCAAAGAAAGTCCCAGCAAGGATATACCCTTCATGAGGGAAAGTCTCTATTCCCCCCAAGTAATCAACGAAATAGCTGATCATATACGGACCCACATATGAAACAAGAGTGTTCAAGCCAGCAAAAATGGCATTACAAGCTGCCTCCTTCCAAAAGGACTTGAGAATTGCCCAGGCTAAAGAAGGATGCTTTGAAGGATTGTCAGCCTTCAATTTCTCCCAATTTGAATTCAAGACCTTGTAGTTGGTCTTGGCTCGATCTTTTGGTGCCAGTAGAGGAATATCCTTAATCTCAAGCGGTCTCTTTGCCCCAATTGAAAGAAGAGGGTTTATCCAAGATAGTGTGGCCAAGCTGAATATCCCAGCATCACTATAAGGAGTAACCTTAAGACACCCTGCTTCTTCTTCAAGCAATGGCTCTTGAAACTCAGAATTTCTACAAATAATCACACCCGTCACACCCCTAATTGCAAGGAAACAGAGAAACGCTAGAGCCGGTGTGACTGCAAAATTAGCCGCAACATGAGAATGAAGGTGTATCGAGCCTTCTTCTACAAAACCTCTCCCATCAACATACAAAGTGCACAAGCACATGACAAAAGACACAACCCACCAAGCCCTCATCAGGAATGGCAATTTCTCGGCCCCCTTGAACTTACAATGCAAAACCGAGAAGCTCAGCACAGACCAAGCTAATCCCTGGGCAGCTGGTAAGCAAAGCACAGACCAATCCACTACCTCCCCTCCTCCTCTAACCAAACCAACCCCATCAAAACCCAACACCACAACTTGCACAAACAACACATAGAAGCAACAAAAAACTGAAAATTTAAAGTCTGTACCGACTCTAACCTCTTGAATTCTCCCATCAACACTACTTTCATGCCGAATTGGGTTCCCATTCGAACCCAACTCATCCTTCACCACCCTAATCCTTCCCAGACAGACAAACATCCGCCGTACCGAAACAACTAACAGAAATGCAAGAACCAGAGCCAAATTGATGACAATTGAAGAGAGCTCCAGAAAGGGCAGACCTTGCACAGCTCCCAAAAGGGTCATCCGGGATTGCTGAACTGGGTTTGGAAATGATAAGAAGGATGAAAAAGCTGGGATTTTTTGAAGCAAGAGAGTGAAACCCATTGTTGAAAAGAGCAAAAGGATTCAAAATGTAGCAGAAGAAGAAGTGAAAGAGGAGGACAGGTGGTGTTAATAAGAAGGAGAAGAAGAAGCGATCGAATCGTGGGGGCATTTCACCATCTGGGTTTTGAGATGCAGAACAAAACCTGCACAGGAGGACACATTGCACATGGAAACAAACAGATTTTTATCTCATCATCACGGAAAACGAAGACACACATAGAGATGAAAAACGATTCCTTTCTCAATTTTGTTATCTAAGCACAACATGACAAGGAACCATGACGAATGGGTTAAAGCAATAAACTTTGATGCAAAGAAAATAACAAAAGAGAGAACTGACCTCAGAATAGAGGAGGAGGGGCTTCAATGGTGGTCACCAGCGGTGGAGGACAACAAAGCCGATGAAGAAGACAAGTTTATGAACAACAACAAGCTCTGCCTCTCCTTCTCTTACACCCAGAATATGAAAATGAAGTGGAAAAAACCCAAAGGTGGATACTTTGACGTGTTAAGAGTCCCAGAAGAGAGTCTCTCTTCTTCTTCCTCCTCTATTTACAAATTAGAATTGTTTTTTAAACTCTCTGCATGTTGGTGTGTAAAGTTATTTGGGGAGGGGTAGTTTTGGGTGAAAGTGAATGTTGGGTTTAGTTTCCAAGATTGATCAAGGTTTTGATGTGCTTCATTTATTTGCAGAGGAACAATGAAGTTGGTGAGATCAAAAATGAATATTTAGGGATATATGGGTTTGTGGGTGTTTGATGGAGATCAGATCATGATATCTCAGCATGATAATGTGATTTTAAAATTGAGATCCCATTTGTTTAAGAGTTTGTTTCTCTGTGGGATTTTGTTTGTTTATACTTTACAGTGTGTTTGTATAGTTTGTGGGTGCTAGTGGATTACTGGATTCTAATGACATTGTGACTGAGATGCCATGATAAGCTTTTTGGGGTTTTAGTAATCAATTTTTTTCTTTTTCAAAAGATTTGTAGCAAGACCATCATGAAAAATTGCAACTCAATAGGATGTTAGCTTTGCTTTACTGAGGTTGTGGAAGAAATAAGACTTGTTTCGAATCCAAGTCATCTCCCTTGTTTGGTAATGAGTAAATGAGATAGGGATACTTTGTTATGTTTGGTAAGTGGAATGTGAGAAAATGAATAAATGATATATGCTACATAACCACATGACAAAATGGTGCCTGCCTTGAGCCTAGGAAAGGAGGAAATTGAAAATATTGAGTTTTTTAAGAAGGGGAAAATACTTGTATCTAAACTAGTTTTAACGCATACGTCTAAATTCTATCTTATTTACATGTGTCAGAAAATGTAATTCCATGATATAATCATTCATTCATTATAATTATGAACAAATAGGGTCTGTGCACCGATTTGATCTTAAATATTAATAAAATCCATCATTTTCTCATCACTTGACCTAAAATATCAATAATAATCTAGTTTGGATGCAAGTAATTTCCTTATTAGGGTGCTTATAATGAGAAAATGATGAACTTTATTGATATTTTATGTCAAATCGACACACATGTAACATTTCTTCTAATTTAGAATCATTAGAATCAACTCGTCAAAGCACAATTTATCTCTTATTTATTTAGACTAATCACCCCGGTAAAGAATGTCTCATTCAAAAAATACTTGAGTGCATTAGTGCTTGGAGGTTCATTTCTTCGATTTTTTTCTTCTCCCAATTCCTTTTCTAAATGCATCAGTAGTTATCGACTCTTCTTCAAAGTGCATTAGTAGCTAGATTTTCATTAGCTCATAATAACAAATGCATGCGTATATGAATGTGTGAGATCTATGAACGATGATCATATATGATAACTTACATATGATAGCTACCAAAGACCATTAAGAACTGTATGACGATGCATCACGTTTCATTATAGATGTCGACACAAGATTTGTTTTTATGACAGTTTTCTTATTCACAACTCGTAAGGGTGCATTAGTGGCTTGAATTTCATTTTCCAACTCCTTTTCTTCTCAACTTCTCTTCTTGGTGTATTGATGGTTGAAGACTTGAAGGTACATTTTTTGACTTATTTTCTACTCAACTTCTGTTCAAGGTGCATTAGAGACTCTTTTTCTTCTCACCTCTTTTTTTAAGAGTAGTATTTCAATTCTTAAGGAGTTCCATTTGTTTTTCTATTGTTTTGAAGGGATTTCTATTCTCATTTCAATTTCACTTCATTTGACAAGTGAGGTCAGATTCCCATTTCTGCCCTTATGCATGAAAACATTTTGCTTCTTCTCTGTATTGATCGAACATATCAGGTACCTTACTTATCACCAGCTTTGGCTTCTTCTACAAAGACATGAAGATGGTGACAAGATCACCATGCCAAACGCCTTTTCTGGTGGGCACTGGAAAACTTATGGTCCATTATTCCCCGTGACTCCATGAGAGGATGAAACCAAAACTCTCTAACTAAGCTGACATGTTCGATCATTTGGCCGTGGGAGTTTGCAGCATTGTACTTCACTTTTGTAAATTCTACTGGGAGCATGGTGATCTGTGATGCACTCAATTTTAGAGGAGATTGATAAGTAAAGTGTGCAGCTTCAAAAGGCAAATCCCAACATTTTGATTGCATCTAAAAGGCAGTACAACGAGGATAGTACGTAGCCCCAAAGAAAAGGAGGTTCTTTCTGTGTCATGAAATCAAAAGTTCAGAAGGAATTGTAGGTAAAAGGTTGAAAAAGTTGGAAATTGAGTGTAACATAATGCAATGCACTTCAAAAAGGAGATCATCAAAACTTATTCCTTTTGAAGTTAGGTTCCCTTTTTACTCCAACTTTTGATTTGCGGTTAAGAATTTAGCAGCGGTACCTTTTAATGCAGAAAGTCTGAAGATCAAATGCTATATTATGCAATGAGAGCACTAGTGCTTTTTCATTAAAACGTATTGACCTCTAATTACATACCTTAAGCTTAATCTCGAAATCGCTAGGAGCGTTTACATACCTAATTCATCTAAACATCGACGACGCATACTTCTTCGACAAGGCAGACTACTCTTTAAGTCCTTTGGATTTATTCTCCTTTTTATTTACTTTGGGTTTAATTTTAGGAGTTTAGAGGAAAGCTTGTGAAGTACTGCTAGCTCTATATATCCTAACCAAGATTTCAAAGCTTCAAGACCCTATGTTTGTTCATGCTTGTTAAACCACCGAACATTCAATATATGTTTCCAAAAGTTAGCTTCTGGATACCTATCATGAAACTGTTTTTTCGATATCAAAAAAATATGAAACTGTTTGTTCAAATTGGCATTCAATTCTGGCAAGATGAATGCTTGATTAAGCTAATCCTAGTTCACATAAACCCCACGAGAACTGAGAGCGGCCGCTTAGTCCCTATTACAAAAAAAAAAAAAAACCCACCAAAGTTTGGGCCCTTTTTATATAATCAATTGAGACGGCTCCTATGATTTTCAACGTTGTAATTATGGTCAACTAACATGATGCGATCAATTGTGATGTGTCAATGTTTCATATTTGTGTTTGTTTCCTCGTCGGTGTTTATAAGGAAAAAGTAAAGATATTTAAGAATGATGTTTTTTTTATCAAACGAACAATTGAAATGCTACAACGAGTTTATCATGAGTCGAATTTACGATCTCACACTTAGAAATGGAAGACTAATACCGAGACCAAATGGTATTAGGCATTTGAAAATAATTTCATTATTATTTTTTGAATAGAATAATTATTTTTCAAGGAAAGAAAGTAGGAATGTTTATTTTCCATATACATAATTCTTTAAATAAAAAATCATTATTAATTAAAAAATAAACAATAAATAATTATTTTACATTCAATTTAATTCCGAGGCGAAAAATAATGTCACGATTGATTGTTGGATGAGAAATTATCACTTATAGTTATTGTCTTTAGATATCACATTACGTTTATTGAATCATGATTGGTAATTGCAACTGCACTACGATCTATGCACCTCACTAGTGGAACTCACCAGGTTGCGTCCCCTTACGTCCGAGATGCTAAGGTATAAGAAACATAGTTACGTAGTATTTTTATTAGCGAATTGTATGCTCGCCTAATAGTCTGGTGGCTCAAGTTTTTCATTTTGATTGATTTGGATTCGTGAGGGCATTGAATATTAAGACGCATGCTTGACGGCAACACTCGCATCGGCTTGGATTTGTTCGAGGACTAAATGGTGAATGTACTTAACGATAGCACTAACGTTAGGCATAAAATCGAACAAGCGTTTTTACGTCACATACTATACTATGAAATATCGTTTAGTACAAAAACTACGTATTTTTACCTTAGCAGCCAGAGCATCATAAATACAATCATTTCATTTCTAATATTTGATCTAATGTTAACACAGCTATTTATATATAATGATGGTTGATCACTACAAATACTAGGGCTGATTTAGACAAATTAACAAGATGTATCAAACTTGGGACAGTTGGGACAAATACAAGTCTTTTATTATTAACCATTTCATGGGTCCTGATTTACAGTTAATTAGGACTATCCTCGATGCCCTTTCTTAACCATTCCAACATCTTTCAAGAGGAAAAAGAAAAAATCATTTTCTCATCTCATCTCTTCAACTTTGATGCAATGAAGTTGTAGATCCAAATCGAGCCGACTTTATGACAATTTTTGTTATACAGTTTCATCTTGATCTTCCTTTTCTTGTTTTATCCTCCGACTAGTACGTAAGATGGACATAAACAAATATTATGTATTCATTGCCCAATTAGATGGATTATTCTCATCTAAATGTTGCATTTCATTATATTACTTCTGCATAATGGTCAGTAATATTAAAATTCAGCTTGTAATGGTTAATTTGAAAACCAATTACATTCACATCAACCTAATTTAGATGAAGTAACATCATGAATTGAAATTTGTTTAGTCTTTGTGATTTGAAATCGACATCTGTTTAGTCTTTATGGTTTTATTTTAATCTGAATGGTCCTTAAAGTCACAATTTTTCATCCAAATGGTCATTTCGTTAATTTTCTCAGTTAAATTGCTGACGTAGCCTAGGACCATTTGAATGAAAAATTGTAACTTTAAGGATCATTCAGATTAAAATAAAACCATAAGGACTAAACTGATTAAAAATTATGACTTTAAATGACTAAATTAATTAAAAATTATGACTTTAAGGACCATTCAGATTAAAATAAAACTATAAGGACTAAACATATGTCGACTTTAAACCACAATGACTATACATTATTTTATTCTAACATCATAACTAGTTTTTGTTTATTTTATTTTTTTGGTACAAATTTTGGTAGAAACTCCAAAAAGACATAAGCTAGAAGAAAAACTATCTTAAAGTTTGTACCGGTGATGACTCTAGAACGTAAGAGCAACACCAGCTATGTCATCAAGATTCAAGAAGAACACCAACCATAAAGGCTGGGAGACTTTATTTGAAGGATGCAAATTCCTTGGCCAGATAGCATCAGCTAGCTAAGAGAAGAGAGCTAGCTAATTAATAAGACATATATAAGAGAAGAGAGCTAGCTAATAATGACTGACAATTGTAGCTGATATGTTCTCTAAGTCCAGCCTGGCTCTGATTTTGGGGTGCAATACTTCCAGCAACCTTCTTCATAAGTTGTTGAAGCTCTTCTTGATAACTTGTGTGATTTTGCTAAATTTAAGACTGTAACAAATTCTTAGTTCTTTGTTTGTTTCTTTATTTGGGTCTTTATTTGGGCATTTGCCCTCATTAAAAAAAAAAAAAAAAAAAAAGACTCAAGGTTTCCAACGTGTGAAGGGCAATGTCATCATGTTTCACGAGTTGGAAAAGCACAGATCGAAGATCGAGTCAGACTCCACTTCGATCCAGATGAGTGTGAGAAGGCTTCCAAGCCTCTGCCTGCACCTGGAGCATGCATTTCTGCAAAACTAATGTTGCACACATAAAACGAATAATGGAGTTCCCAGAAGAGTCCCTAATGACACCTCCTGTGCCAATAATACTTCCTGCATGCATTTGTTTTAGAGCCTTCCACATTTAGTTTAAAGAAATTATTTACCGGCCTACATTAACCTGTTTAAATAATTAGCTCGTACACAGTTTCTGAACATGCAGAAGGCTAGGGTTAGCAATAATGCATGGCAGATTGGTTAGGCCAACTAGTTTAACTAATTAAGTTCTGCTATTTCGAGGTGCTAATTGCCCAGTAGAAACAAGAAAATTATATATCAGACTTAACCCGATTAATTAAGTTGGCCAACAATCTCTTTTAGACTTCACCAGGCGAGGGTTAGTTTTTATTTTTCAAAAATACAGTTTCGAATACGCACACAGTTATTTTTGTTCATTAAAAATAGAAAACTGTTACTAGTGAGGTAACCTACTCGCGCGCTACAAGATGATGAACTGATGAAGTGAGATCAGCTCCAAACGTACAAGTGCAATTGCCCACGCCTCTTCATATAGAGACGATTTTTGTTGATAAGACATTTTCATTTTCTTCTTCCTTCTTATTTTGTCGTCCGAACCGACAATTTCTGGGATGGACAGAAACAAATACAAAACAAGAAATTTTATGTAGGCAATATTGCACATAAATAGACGAGTGCTAGCTAGAGTATGAATTAGCTTGCAGAAGCCATATGAACCAGCACCGAGCTTAATTGTGCTGGCATCATATATTTGATCCAACAGCTCCAAACGGTGGTCGATCAGTTCCGGCCGGTAGACAAATCGGAAGTTATTAAAGCCAACTTAAACAATGGCCTTGCATGCTTGAGTTCGAGTTCTCTATAGAAAATGAGGGAAGAAAGTGAACTCTGACAAACCAAAAGTAAGTAACCATAGTTTTTTGTTTTTGTTTTTATTTTTTATTTTGAAAAAAAGAAATTACAACGAAGAGCCTCTCAGATGACCAATACAAGAAGAATCCATAAGAAGAGCCATCTGAGCTTGGGGAGGGATCCCATCAAACCAACACATTGATGAGGAAAGAGAATGACCAACCGAAGCAAGAGCGTCCGTAAGAAAATTCGCTTCTCTGTACATATGGGAGAAAGTGATGCTGACAAAAGAATTGGCAAGAGCTAAGACATCTCGGATCACAGACTTAAGCTTCTAAGGAATAGCACAAGACCTTTTGACACAATTGATGATAAGGGAAGAATCTTCTTCAACTTTGATTTGGTTACAGTTGCGTCTTCGATATGGTCAGTAAGTAACCATAGTTGTGGTAGTGCAATTCATAATAAATTTAGTTGCATTATCAATATAATCCTTTATAGTCTTCGACAAGATCACAATTTCTGAGATGACTCAAAATTGTCTCCTTGTAGTTAAGGCCAGTGAATTGTGATGACTGATGATGACTCAGAGGTCCCGGAAATAAGACATCTTCCTTTTCTCTGCTATCATGATCTGCAGCTAGAAATTAAGGTCAAGCTAGCACTCACACCCGCACATGTCATTTCAAAATGGTACATTTGTGGTCCAAGGCTAGCAAAGCAACAGATTTTGTATAGTAGGAAAAGGCAAAATCTGATGGTGAATGGTGATGGACCTTGTGACATATACTAGGATACAAGATGTATATAGGACGTTCATCTTCCATTTGTCACATCTTCCATAGGTAACAAATTTTAAGCTCATATACACGCGTACGTTTGAAAGGAAGATGTTATAGGATGTTTATCTTCCATGCGTCAAATCTGTTGAAGTTGGAGTAGAAACAAATTAGCTAAAGCCTTTGAGGCCATTGGGTTATGCAGATATGACTAGCTAGCTGAGTGTACCTTTGTTGGAAAATAAAGATTCTTTCAATAGAAAATGTTATGGGTTACAAATCAAACAGAATAGGGAAAGTAGAGAGAGAAGCTCTGTCTTCTCTTTAGACTTTCTCTTGCTAGGAGCCTCTGTTGAGAGTCGTCGGTGTGCTCCGTTCGTCTGTTGGATGGCGTTGTCTATCCCTCTGACGGTTTTGTCCGGACAGCCCCATCTGGTTCTCCGGCAGCTGAGTCTGTTCTTTTTCTTCCCAATTTCATGTTTTCTTCTCCCTTTCTCCAGATTTGGCCTCATGCTATCTCTCTACAACCTTCAAAATCAATCATTGCAGGAATCATCGAAATTCCTCGCCTTTCTCTTCAGATCTACGGCCTCGGGCTCCTCAAGTTTGAATCTCTCTATTGTTATTCAATGCATTACGATATGTAAGTTGTGAAATAGAGGTGTACAGAGATCAAGCAGCGTCTCCGGTGCATGCACCGACACTTCTGTCTTTTTTACTTTCCTTGGGTCTTTGCGACGGCTCCAACAGCGTCTCTTCTGATAGCTTTAGCAGTGAGTTCCATGGTAGATTTGAGGCTTGTGTTTGCAAGTGCTATCTCAATTCTACTTGGGTTGGTTGGTTTTTGATTTTTGGGTTTTGTGGAATGGCTATTTCAGACTAGGAGCGGTTTTGGTCATCAAAGCAATTTTCCGTGCAGGCGTGTGGCAGTTTGTGGCGATGACGCCATTGAAAGTTTCATCAATGCCTAGGTTTTTGTAGGGTTTGTTTTTGAGATGGGCCGTTTTGATTTTCCTTTGTTGTTGTTATGAGCTTGTATTTTACTTCCTGAATTTTGTATTTGGGCTTGTAATTTGCTATGCTTATTTGTCCGAAAAAAAAATAATGTTATGGGTTTAAATTGGCATTGTAATGCAACAGAAGAATAGGCATAAAAAGCTGTTGGGAATTAAGAAAGGTCATTCTAAACAGGTTGCTAGCAGTGCAGAGGCCTCATCTTGCAAAACCTTCCATGCTGCAGTCACATGCTTCTCCTCAGTCAATGGAGCTCCTACTGCAAAACGTAATATGTATGCACCAGACAGGACCTGTATGATAATTTTTCAACAGGTTCACGTTATCATAATGATCATTTAGAATCGAAACCAACACACAACATCAATGCGACTGGAGGTGTTTAATTGTGAGCTTACCGTGTGAGAAATGTATATCTTCCCTGTTGAATTTACAGCATCTAATAGGTCATGGTTCAATTTGCTTGCACAGGCCTCATTGCCATGAGGAGGCAGAAGGCGGAAACAAACTAACGAATAAAGTCGTGGAGTAACAATCTGCCAGTTATGGTGAATTATCAGCAAGAAGCAACATAGTTGAAGAAGTCAAACGAGTTAAAAGATATAGCAGTCCATAATACAATTCATGGAGAATATGGTTACCTCAAACCTAGGGTCTTGAGCAACAAGCTCTTCGAAGTGTTTGGCCAAATTAATATGGGTTCTTATGTAGGACTGTAGGTTCTCTAAACCATAAAGTCGTAACACCATCCATAGCTTCAATGATCTGGAGCCATCAGTCAGTTCATTTAGATAAATTACACTTGGTTCATTCTTAAGGATACAGCTTGATAATCATTAGAAATGACATAAACCTGCTAGAATGTGACATGAAGCTTTTTTTATCATTCAAGCAATCAAGCTCTAAAAGCAGCTTACAGGTGACTACCTTCTCATCTCTCAAACACTATTTTTGTAGTGCAGAAATATGTTCAAAGGCATACCTAAACCGTCGTCCAAGTGGAACTTGCCAATCTTTGTAATCCACAACCATGTTTGCTTGAGATGCCTGCAGTATCATCAACATTATCAAGTATACAAATGTGGTCTGTTTGCATGTTGAACTTCCAAAAGATAATAATGTGGAAACAAATTTACCTTGTTTTTCAGGAACTCAGGATTTGTGGACAGGGATTGGACCAGAGCATTTCTATCCTGTTATCGGAAATAAGAACTGTATCAATATGCAATATGAACGGACAGATAGGAGCAAAGTGTATGATGTAAAGCAAATTAAAATGCTTCATTTCAATTTACTCCCACAAGTACTTTTTATGTAAAATTGTTTGTGTCAGTTCTTAAGTTTAATTTCATGCTGAATGCTTCTTAAAATGGCGCATACGGTTCAGATGAGCAGTGGCAAAAAAAAGTGCAGGATGTTTAAAGAAATAGACAAAAGAAAATTCACACAACTGGAAAATTGGCATACCTTGATCCAGAGCACCGAACAATCAAAGTTCGTGAGAAACCATTTATGTGCATTCATGTTAAATGAGTCTGCTTTCTCGACACCATCAATGTAGTGGCGGTATTCTGGACATATACAGGCACTACCAGCATATGCAGCATCGACATGGAACCACATTTCGTTGTTCTGGGAAAATGCAAAGCATTATCCCCATGCTAAAACCGGATAAGTCTTTAATGTGTGTTGATCAAATGTGTTCCAATATAAGGAAAACTGGCTTCCAACTCCACAGCACTACAAGCAGGAAGTTGGGAAGAAGCACAAAAAACTAATCTGCTAGATCTTAATATCTATTGAGTTATTTGAAAATTTGGTTGGCTATGCATAACCAAGATTAGATACTTGTATAGATCTTAAAATAATTAGTTACCTTAGCAATCTTTCCCAGTTCTCCCAAAGGATCAACTGCTGTTGAGGAAGTAGTACCAACCTGTAAATACACATGCAAAGTTCCTGTAGTTGAGATAACAAGGCAAAACCAATTTGGAGGTTTTGAAAAGAAAAGATATGATCAAGGACGAATGGTACACAACAAACTAGTATAAAATGTGTTTTTCTTACTGTTCCACATAAGAAAAAAGGAATTAAACCACTGGTGATGTCATTTGAGATTGCTTCATTAAGTACGCTGGGGGAAAGAGCATAATTAGTAGTTGAGTTGGTACTCAGAATCCTGCAATTCTCAGGATGGATTCCTGCTATCTGCCATTAAACAACAAACATCAAGAAAATTGACATACATAATCAATATGCTTGAACAATCTATACAACCGTTAATAATATGTTGATTAAATCAAGCAAACACCATGAAGTAGAGATCAAAAGTTACAAGGAACAAAAGAACTGAGGGGATTCCTGCAGAATATATGGCATAATGTTTGTACATACATAAAATGCTTACAGTTATTCTCACTATCCATCTACTGAGAATTATAAGTAGGTTCTGAACAATATGCCCTGAAAAATTTCAAGTGAAAAAATAAGTACAAGAGAAACTAGAGCAGACTAGTAGCATACCTGGCAGGCTTTCTGCAAAGCTGAATGTGTTTGATCAGATGCATAAACAACAAGCTTCTCAAGGGCATTTTTCCCTACCCTTCTAAGAATCTTATCACGAGCAGCCAGCATTACAACTAGAATAGCTTCACTTGCAGTGCCTTGTATCACACCACCACCTTGTCCTGCAACAAAACTCTCCAACTATAAGTCCATATGCTGAATGCAATTGAATTACAGTCAATTTATATGTGATTCATAATCATTCCACTAAACGTAGTAGAAGAAAAGTTATCTGATATAAGCTTTATATTCTTTCTTTGGAATAATATAAGATTTATGTTAAGAAGATATTTTTGTTTCCACATTATAATAGAGGGTCAAGGCAAAGACCACATTATAGTAGAGGGTCGAGGAAAAGAAGCAAAATGTTCACACAAACACTTTCATTCACAACATAGTCGCTAGAGCCACACCTGCTGAAAGAAACTCGTCGGGAAGTTTGATCAATTTAGCAAGCCAATCAAGAACGATCATTTCAAGTTCTGTCGCTGCAGGAGAAGTTACCCAACTAAAACCCACAATGTTAAGACCAGCACTGAGCATCTCTCCCAAAAATCCAGCAATGCTGCTATTGGAAGGATAATAAGCAAAGAAATTTGGACTCTGCCAATGGGTCACCCCTGGTAGTATCTTAGCCTGAATATCTGCAATCACATAAAACCTTGTTCTTCACAAACCCAACATTTTATACATTTTAACAATGGCATACTCATAATGAAGTGCACTGAAAGTTGCTAACTCTAGAACATGAGAACCCAATAACAAAATTTCACCATCAAATATATGTTGCAAAGATTCAGGTTGAGTAGGCGCAGAATCAGGTAGAAGCTCTCGGAGATATCCAGGCTGCAAAGTGTGGCTAAACTAAGTTATACTAATGGAAAACTCTAATCAACAGAGCCATCAATCATGATCTGGGCCAAAAATATTAAGCATTCAACTGTTGAGTAATTTACAATCAAATTATTGGGTTTGTATATAAAGTCTAATTAATTGACAGATGATGGAAGATAAATGGTAACCTGAACTTGGCTAAGAACAGGGAAATCCTCAATGGTTTTGTAGTAGTCAGCAATGAAATCCACCATCTTGTGAGCATTCTCTCTGAGCTGCTCAGCATCCATTGGCTTCAATCCACCCTCCCTATTTCACAAAACCCACGTGTCCAAAAGTGAATAAAGTCTCATCTTTTGGTATGATCACATGTAGAACAAAGACAGAGACAGAGATTGTGACTTACATGTTCTGGGTTTCGTGTGAAGATTAGAACAGAGGTAGATGAAGACTGAAACACTGAAACTGGAGACTTCAAAGGAATGATGGAGTGAGTGAGTGAGTGACGAGGCGGCAAAAGGTTCTGTCTTTTCCTGTGGACTGCTGAGTGGACGATATGTGACCGCGAATCACTAGCTAGCCCTCGCAAACATTCGTTTTGCGTCCATTATTATCAAACTTACTGTTATGCCCTTGTTCAAATAAAAACAAAGCAAAGAAAATAGAATGGTTTTGTCGAAGCCATGGCGGTAGATTTCCACAGAGAGTCTGATTGATCCAGAGGAGCAGACCCAACTATAAAGGTTGATACTTTCTGTTTGTATTTTCGTTATCAAAACTGTTTCACTTGTTCAGTTAGGGGCATTATGTTCACACTTCAGTTGGGGCAAATAATTGTATTGAGAAATCGAGTATGCGAAGAATTTAGGTGAAAATAAGAGAGTGAAAGAATCTGTAAAAAGAAGCAAGACAGAAACAGGTAAGACTTGGTCCTAGCTTTCTCATGAATAAAGAATTTGGAGCCCCATTTTGCTGTATCCACATTCTCATGCTAACTTCCAGATGTGACAAGATTCCCTAGAGGAAGATTTCTAGCTCTTCGATCTCATTGTTACCTGGTCCTTTTATGGGATTTCATGCAAGTGGATAGCTAGCGTATTGACTTTCCTTATAATAATTCATCCATTTTCTCACAACCAGCAGAATATCTTCATCATTCAATCGTTTCTGCAAGAGAGATTGGTCCAGTCTTCTCAATGGCTGGTGTTCTGAGTACTACTTCCTGCACTTACCGGTGTCGTTATCATGCCTTCTTGAGTTTCAGGGGAGAAGATACACGAAAGGGCTTTAGTGATCATCTCTATAGAGCTTTGGAGTTGGCAGGAATTCACACTTTCAGAGATGATGAGGAAATTGAGAGAGGGGCAAATATAGCTGCTGAGCTACATAAAGCTATACAGGAGTCACGAGTAGCCATAGTAGTCTTCTCGAGTGACTATGCTTCCTCAAGTTGGTGCTTAAACGAACTTGCCAAGATCATGGAACGTCAAATAAACGATGGATATATGGTAGTCCCCGTTTTCTATAAGGTGGATCCATCTGTTGTTAGGTGGCAGAGTGGGTGTTTTGCTGAAGCATTTGTCAAACATGAAGAACGCTTCAAGGCGGAGATGGACAAGGTGACCAAGTGGAGAAAAGCTCTCAAAGCTGCCGCCGATCTAAGAGGGGTGGTCTTAGGAGATCAGTAAGTAAATTACTCCCTAACTTGCTCTACCATGGACTTCAAGTCTTCAACTTCAAATTGTTCACTTTTTCTTCACAATTAAAGACCCTTTTACAGTTCAAAATCTATAATGCTAACTAATTGAGTGCTTTGTGGAATTGTTGGACTTCAGTTTTGCCTTCTGTCATGTCATGTATTCAATTTGCATTAGCATAAAGATTATCATTGCTTAATATGATGCAAAATAGTCATTGTACCTCTCTATTAACGAAATAGATATGTTAATTTATCTTGCTTTATATGTTTTGAAACTTTGATGATCTATCAATATACAACAGGTACGAATCACAGGTCATCCAAAATATTGTTGACGATATTGAAAAGAAAATGGATCCCGTTACTTTAAATGTTGCCCCATATGCTGTTGGAATAAACGATCGGGTGGAAGACCTCAACATGTGGTTAAGAGATGGATCAGTTGATGTTGGTGTGGCTGGCATCTATGGGATGGGTGGAATTGGCAAGACCACTATTGCTAAAGCTGCTTATAATCTGAACCAGCATAGTTTTGAAGGAAGAAGCTTTCTGGCAGATGTTAGAGCAACTACAGAACAACCTGATGGTTTGGTTCGCTTGCAGAGGAACCTTCTGTCAGATATCCAAAGGAGAAGAGCAAAGAAGATTAACAATGTGGCTGAAGGTACGAGCAAAATTAAGGATGTTGTACGCTGCAAAAGAGTACTGATTGTTCTTGATGATGTGAACGACTTGGACCAGTTAAATGCGATTTTTGGAATGCGCGAGTGGTTTCTTCCCGGAAGCAAGATTATCATAACAACTAGAGATAAACACTTGTTAACGGCTAATGGGGTTTCAAAAATGTTCATGGTCCCAGAATTGGATGAGGATGAATCACTTCAGCTTTTCAGTTGGCATGCCTTCAGACAAGCTCATCCTATCGAAGGCTTCATGGAGGTTTCAGCACTCGTAGTAAAACACTGCGGAGGGCTACCGTTAGCCCTCCAAGTTCTGGGGTCTTCTCTGTTTGGAAAAAGTCTACTTGTATGGTACGATACATTAGAGAGGTTAGATGAGGTTCCTGATGGAAAAATTCAAAGAATTCTTAGAATAAGCTATGATTATCTACAAGACGATCGTGACAAAACTTTATTCCTTCATATAGCATGTTTCTTCATAGGAAAAAAGAGAAACTTGACAGTCACAGTACTGCACCATCTAAAGCTTTTCGCAACAAGTGGAGTTCAAAATCTAGTTGATAGATGTCTACTGAAAATTGATGATGATAAGTTGATGATGCATCAATTAATCAGAGACATGGGAAGGGGAATTGTTTGCGAAGAATCAGTTGATGACCCTGGAAAACGCAGTAGAGTTGTGCAAAAAGATGCCTATGAGATTTTGAAAAACTCATCGGTAAGAAGCATTCTGTTATTCTTGATTATATTATACAAGTGTATCAAATTACTAACTAGGTAACCAATCTTCTAATATGTAAGCAGGGAACGGAAACTATCAAGGGTCTCTTGCTCAACTTCTCTATGCTAATGGATGGCATGTCTTCCACGGCAATACTTAAAGATAACAATAAACGATGGCATGCCGAGGAGTCTGATGGAACTTTTTCAAGACGGCGTCGGCTTAGCTTCTTCTCTTGGGAATCAATCAACTATTCCTCACATAATTTAGCTTCTACATCGAGTGTGGGAGACTTCAAAACAGAGGCATTCAAAAGGATGACCAATCTTCAACTTCTCCAGCTCAATAATGTAAAAGTCAATGGTGGCTATAGAGAGTTTCCAAAAGCACTAATATGGTTGTCTTGGAAAGGGTTCCCCATGAAATCAATGCCAGCTGATTTTTGTTTGAAAAATCTAGTTGCTCTTGAGTTGAAGCATAGCATCCTGCAACTTGTATGGAAGGGAATCAAGGTATGTCACTCTCTTTTTCTGCGTCATACATGTAGGGGGTTATTTTACATGCTACTTATTTCTCTGTGAAACAGTTTATTCCAGGATTGAAAATCCTTGATCTCAGTCATTCACATGGTCTTGTTAGAACCCCTGACTTCTCCGGACTCCCTACCCTTGAGAGATTAATTCTTAAAGATTGCATAAATATTGTCGAGATTGATGAATCAATCGGAGAACTTCAGGAACTTGTTTTCTTGAATCTAAAAGACTGCAAAAATCTCATGAAGCTTCCAAGAAGAATTAGCATGTTGACATCTCTTCATGAGCTAATCCTCTCTGGTTGCTCAAAGCTTGGTGATACAGTGAAACTCGGTCCTTCATCAAATAAACCATGGCTATCAATCTGTTCGTGGGTATCACCAAGAAAAAGTCTTGAAGCAACTAGCAGCTTCTCGTTGGCACATTTGCCAACATCTTTAGGAAGCTTAAGTCTGGCTGGTTGCAATCTATCAAAGATTGCTGATGATCTAAGTGTTCTATCCTCGCTGAAGTATTTGGATGTAAGTGGCAACCCAATTGTGTGCCTACCCGAGAACCTAAAAAGTCTTACTATGCTAGAATCTCTTTCCGTAAACGACTGCACAAAGCTTAAAATGCTTCCGGAGCTCCCTCCAAGTTTAAAGAATTTGCAAGCAGAAGTTTGTACTTCGTTGAGAAAAGTAACGAACTTACCAAACTTTTTCATGTCCCTAACACCATTTCTTACAGATTGCGGAGAATTAGCTGAAGTTCAGAGCTTGTTCACTATAAAACCATTGAGAGGCACTGACTTACAGATGATAAAAAATATGGGACTGTGCAATTTGGAATCCATCAGAGGCATTGAAGTCGAAATGGGCAATCACTTGACGTATACATCCAGGACAGGTCCCCTCCAGGTTTTCTTTCTTCCTTCTCTTTCATACGTTACACTTGACTGATTAGCTTCATACTTTCTAAACATGTGACCTTCATGAATCAGGGACTATATGAATGTGGTATATTCAGCATTTTCCTTCACGCGCACACAATTCCTGATCAGTACATCTACAGGAACTTGGGTAGTTCTGTGTTGTCGATTATTGTACCTTCCGATCCTAAGCTTAAGATCCGAGGCTTAAATGTATGTGTTCTATATGCACTAGGCTTATATAGGAGTTATGCTGGTTCCCAGATTCTTAAAGTCAGTAACGAGACGAAGGGTCTTATGTGGACATACTGCCCAGTTACTCAAGGTGTTCCGAAAGAGGATGGACTAATGTTATGGCTAAGTCATTGGCTGTTTGAGAACAATGAATTGGAGGGTGGGGATGAAATACGTGTCTCAGTGCATAGTGCAGCTGCGTTCATGCATTTTCCAGAAGGTCAAGACAGTCTTCCCGCAAAGAAGTTTGGAATTCAACTTGTGTATGATCAGGAAAATGAGGGTGTTCCATCCAATGGTCAAGAAATTGCACTACAAGATGAAGTGCCTTGTTGGAGCCACAATGTCATCACTGGGAGTGTGTCATTGTCAGCATATATGTATCAAATGTGGCCGGGCAAATACTTTATTTGCAATAATGTTAACTACATGCGTCATGGACATTTCAGAAGCTGCAAGGAGAATCCATCTCATCTTGATTTTTCATACGAGCCCAAAGATCGTGTGAGCGAGTATTGCCATCATTTATTTAAGCACGCTATCTTTTCACAAGAGAAAATTGAGTACATATCGAGTAAAAATGACACTTTATCTGTATAGAGGGACATACTTGATCTGCATATGAATATATCTTGACATAGAATTTATAATTGCTTAATGCAGGATTGGTTGTTTTCTAATTGTGTTCCTTGAAAGATTTGAGAACTTAAAAAGATGAACTTTTGTGCTTGTAAAATTCGGGATACAACTGAAACCAAAGACGCATACAAAGTGTAACTATACTTTGCAGGCTTTCCAGTAGTTCCGATAGTGTCAAACCAGCCGGAAATCACATCTCCCGTGGCGATTCTCGCCGCGGAGATGGAGGCCGAGGCGGTTCCAATTATCTGAGCGCCGAAGACGTCGTTATCTTTTACCTGAAATTCAAGCTTGGCCGCAGGATGCGCGAGCATATATTTAGAACCCAAAAAAAAAAAAAAATCCAATCAGTGACAGGAACAGCCCAGCATCTGACACTAAAATATTGAAATGAAACAATGGGGTTCAAAAAACTTCCAACACGTACAATTTCCTTTCAAATTATTTTCTTCAAAACCATTTTAATGTAAGAAGAACGAATAAATGATTTGTCAGCAAATCGATCACAATCAACTAGATCTGTTTATCTGGACTTCCTGGAATCAAGTGCCGTGCATAACAAACTGGAGATATATGGCATAGAACAAAACAGAAACAAGCTATTCAATGCTTTCCGGCAATACATAGTCTATACCAGAAATTAATAGTAGCGCACCATCACATTCTAAAATTCCAGAATTACAATACATACATCACAGCAGAGTAAAATCTTTTCGAAGCAAAATAAAACGAGAAAGGATCCGGCTCCTCTAAAGTTAGCAAATGGTGAAGTTGGTAAAGTTCATAAAATCTAGACTCTTTATTTAATTTAAGGGTTTTAAACATGACACGTCATTCTTGTATCAATTTAATCTAAACCATGGTTAATTTGGGTTAAGTGTGTTTCTTTTGGATTGAATAGAT
>NC_020492.1:6912737-6931769 GCF_000184155.1 Fragaria vesca subsp. vesca
AAAATTTCTCCTAATCTAACAGCTAATAGACAAGAAAATTTCAATCATTCCATAATCCATCTAAACCTCTCTTCTTCTTCTTTCTTTTTTTTTTAAATATATATATATATATATTAAAAATTGATGACATGGCGTGTTGGAGGCTGAGGTGGTGTGTCGGTCAACATGTCAGGATGTGTCAGAAAAGTCAATATTTTCCGACACACCACATGGCGTGTCGGGCCATGTTGGAGGCGTGTCGCCGTGTCCGGCGGACACTCCGACACTCCAGGGATGTGAAGTGTCCGTGCAACATAAGTTTGCACTATTGCATTGTCAAGTTTGAAATAAATGTTAGAACAATTTTCAAATTATAAAAGAAATTAACAATTTTCAAATATAAAGGAAATTGACAAGCATAGATGAAAATGTGTGAATATATACCACTAAGAGGTATGTTAGTTTGAATTGAATTAATTCAAACTATGTGATTGTTGGTAACTAAACTAACACCAGAAAATCAGTAACTCTTATTGAAGAGACTTAACCTTTGGTGAAGAGTTACCAACATGAAGAGACAAAAGTTCTAAAAGACACAACCACTTCTATATAAAGAAGTAGTTCTCTACATATTGATACATTCAGAAACTCTCTCTATTCTTCTCAATAAAATCTCTATTTCATTCCTTGTTTTCCAAAGACAAAATCTAGAAACTATATTACTGTAGTTATAGTTTCTAGGAATCTTGAGCCCTTTCAAAACCTTTAATTGAGTGTTGGTTGATCGTCGTAAGTGCAAGGCGCCGATCAACAATAGCAAGATTGCTAGGCTTCATTGTATCCATAAGACTTATTTGCATTAACCCCTTTGCACACAAGTCGTGGGGGCAAAGATAGTATGAAAGATAGCGTTGCTACAACGTGCCTTGAAGGATAAACTCTTTCAAACCATAACCCATTGATTTATATTTCCAAAATTTCCAACAATTTTCAGACTATATTACTGCTATGGCATCTTTGAAAGAGTTTGTTGATACAATGAAACTAGAATGCTTTGAATGAACAATTTTCAAAGAATGGCAAAAGAAGATACACTTATTATTCACTAGCCTACAAATGACTTATGTGCTTACGACACCAAGGCTAGAAGAAAGTGAAGATGAGACTATTTCCATAAAGCATGAACAAAAAAAATGAGATCAAGATGATTGTGCATGTAAAAACTATATATACAATTCCTTAAGTGATGAGTTACAACTGAAGTTTCAAAGCAAGGAGACGTCAAATGAATTATGGGATGCATTGAAATCACATTATATTTCTACAGATCCTATAAGTAAGGCCTTTCGGATTTCAAAGTTCTTCAAATATAAAATGATAGAAACCAGAGCTATTGTTGAGCAATTTCATGAACTAGTTCACATAATCGACATGCTTGGTCAACATGATATACATATGGACTCATGAATTAGTGTCCCAGTTATCTTGTACAAGCTTCCATTTTCATGGAAAGATTTCAAAAAGAATATGGAAACCATGGTGAAAGGCTTGACCATGAAACAATTGGGTCGTAGACTCCGGTTTGAGGAGGATTATAGAGCAACCAATAAAAGGTTAGACGCGATTCTTAATCTTGGGAAAGAGAATGAGACCCATGAGAAAATTGATGGACCTTCCTCTTCAGAAAATGATTTGGTTGTTAGTGGAGATAAACAATCAAAGAACAACCAAGGTAGTAGGAAACAGAAGTTAAGGTCGAATAAGGACCATCATAGTCAAAATCAAAACAAGAAGAAGAAATTATCTTGCTTCAATTGTAACAAAGTCGGTCACATTATGAAGAATTGTCGACTTCTCAAGAAACATTGAAGAGAATATCACTCCGAGGAGAAGTTTGTGACCATAGTTTCTGAAGAAGTAAATAAACTTCGGGAGAAATAATAGAGTTCTTCCATGAACTCTATAAATGTATATGTGACTATAAGGATGGTACCTTCTTATATATAAGGATGGTACCTTCGTATATATGTATGATTAAATATTCTAATTATATAACTATTTGAAAATGTGTACGTGCTCATATACAGTTTGAAGGTAAGGTGCATTACATCTATATTCTAATCTCTCAAAACACGCAATTCTGGCTCTCTCTTAAAAACCTTAGCCACTCAAGCAAACTCCAATTGTTTCTTCAACCTAGTCTGGTGGTGACTAATGGCTACTGAGCTCCGGCTTTGTTGTCATGAGGTCGCCGCCGGACGGGAAACTATTGCCTATGGTTTGAAAGTTGGAACTTGATGGTTTCAACAATGATATGGTTTGGTTTCTTCACAACCAATCTATGTTTTGCGTTATCACTTATCCAAGGGCGGTGGATGCTGGGTGTAGATCCAACCTTTGGCGCCGGTAGGGCGATGACATATATAAAGATATATAGAGATAGAGTTATGTAGAGCATTAGAGGGACATATGTATTGTTGGTTGGGCTGAGGCATGACATGCGTTAAAAGGCTTCTTTGAGATAGGTTTAGGTGTGATGTTGTTTGACCAAAGATGACAAGCTAGGTTACAAAGCTTCATCTGCAGCTCTGAAGAGTTCCCATTTGTGATGGACGTGATACTAACTCAAACACTGACTTCCACTAAGGTGTGGACAACTGTTCACTTTTTCCCATTTCTTTCATAGATTAAGGTCTCCACAAAAGCACTTCCCTAAAACTTTACTGCTTCATATCAGCGTAAATACGTGATAGATTAGGATGCTACCCAAATTAAATATTTGAGGATGTAGTTTTCTTTTTAGCTTTTAATTAATGGTACAACATGATGAGACTGATGATAGATTGAGCAAAGAAATAACTTTTTGATGATACTTAATGTGTATATTATAAATAGGACTGTTATTATTATTAGAGAACTCATAACTACTGCTGCAAGAAGACCCTAGCTATCAACCATTGTAGATCTGTATATACATGAAGCTCATCTCGAACTGAATATTACTAATAGCCAATATTGATTAATTAATATTCTAAAACGTAACAGTTAAATGACTTAAATCCATACATATATATATATATATGCACATTCTCAACAACAAAAAATAAGAAAAAAAAAAAACGAAATCATACGTACATGCAAGCCGATAGCAGAAAGTAGGGGCTCAATACAGATCAGCAGAAAAAATCATGAGCGAATCTATTCAGGTTCCAAAAACAACAAACAAAAACTCATGAGAATCAAAGAAAGCATTCCATGTAGCTAGAGAGAGGGAGAGATATATGAAGGAGGGAGATAGAGTTATGTAGAGCATTAGAGGGACAGATGTATTTAATGTTGGTTGGGCTGAGGCATGGCATTCCTGAAATGCTTCTTTAAGCTAGGTTTAGGTGTGGCGTTCTTTGACCAAAGATGGCAAGCTAGGTGGCACAACTTCATCTACAGCTCTGAAGAGTTCCCATTTACGATGGACGTGATATTAACTCAAACACTGACTTCCACTAAGGTGTGGACTGTTCACTTTTTCTTATTTCTTTTATAGATTAAGGTCTCCGCAAAAGCACTTTCCTAAAACTTCACTGCTTTATATCAGCGTACGTACGTGATAGATTAGGTTGCTACCCAAATTCAATATTTGAAGATGTAGTTTTCTTTTTAGCTTTCAATTAATGGTACAACATGATGAGACTAATGATAGATTGAGCAAAGAAATAACTTTTTGATGATACTTACTGTGTATATTATAAATATGACTGTTATTATTATTAGAGAACTCATAACTACTACTGCAAGAAGACCCTGGCTATCAACCATTGTAGATCTGTATATACATGAAGCTCATCTCAAACTGAATATTACTAATAACTAATATTGATTAATTAATACTCTAAAACGTAACAGTTAAATGACTTAAATCCATACATATATATATATATATGCACATTCTCAACAACAAAAAATAAGAAAAAAAAAAAAAAAAAAAAAAAAAAACCAAAAATCATACGTACATGCATGCAAGCCGATATCAGAAAGCAGGGGCTCAATACAGACCAGCAGAAAAAATCATGAGCGAATCTATTCAGGTTCCAAAAACAACAAACAAAAGCTAATGAGAATCAAAGAAAGCATTCTGTGTAGCTAGAGAGAAGGAGAGATATATGAAGGAGGGAGATAGTGTTATGTAGAGGATTAGAGGGACATATGTATTTAACGTTGGTTGGGCTGATGCATGACATGCCTTAAAGGCTTCTCTGAGCTAGGTTTAGGTGTGGCGTTCTTTGACCAAAGATGGCAAGCTAGGTGGCAGAGCTTCATCTGCAGCTCTGAAGAGTTCCCATTTACGATGGACATGATATTAACTCAACACTGACTTTCACTTAGGTGTGGACTGTTCACTTTTGCCCATTTCTTTCATAGATTAAGGTCTCCGCAAAAGCACTTTCTTGAAACTTCATTGCTTTATATCAGCGTAGGTACGTGATAGATTAGGTTGCTACCCAAATTCAATATCTGAAGATGTAGTTTTCATTTTAGTTTTCAATTAATGGTACAACATGATGAGACTGATGATAGAATGAGCAAAAAAACAACTTTTTGATGATACTTACTGTGTATATTATAAATATGATTGTTGTTATTATTAGAGAACTCATAACTACTGTTGTAAGAAGACCCTAGCTATCAACCATTGTAGATTTGTATATACATGAAGCTCATCTTGAACTGAATATTACTAATAGCTAGTATTAGCGGTGGAATTTTGAAACCGAAAACCGAAAAAAACCGAGCCAAAAACCAAACCGAAACCGGAAAAAACCGAACAAAAAAAAAGCAAACCGAATTAAGAAAAACCGATCCGAACCAAATTAGTTTGGTTTGGTTTTTGGTTTCAGCCCTTGAAAAACCGAACCGAACCAAAAAACCGAATCTCTCTAAAACGACATCGTTTTTTGTATTAAAAATTTGATTTGAACAATATGATTTTAGGTTTTATGTTCTATATAATTATATGTTTGTCTTTTCTAATATTTTGTTTTTTATTTTTGTTTTATGTACATATAGAAATGTTTTAGGTGTCGTGTATGCGAAACATAGAGTGATATGTTACCTCTAAAATCAAAGACCTTACTCTTGCGAGCTTTAGATGATAGACTCTAATATTTAATTTATTTTTCTTTTCTTTATTCAAATTTATGATTTTTAAACTTCAAAATTCAGAATTTATTTAGATGGACTTTAAACAATGGAGTCTATATTATCTGTTCAAGATGAACTTAGAAGTTTTAAAATTATGGTTTCATGGTGTGCTAGTGTGGTCAATTCCCAATACTTTCGAAATTATTGAGTATTAACTTTCAAAGTATCTATTTGGTTTATAAATTAACTTTCAAAGTATCTATTTGGTTTATAAATTGTTGGTTTGTTGAAGAATCATTGTCAAAAATTTTAAATTAACTTTCAAAGTATCTATTTGGTTTATAAATTGTTGGTTTGTTGAAGAATCATTGTCAAAAATTTTATTGATATATTATATGTACATTGGTCTTTTGCAACGGTAGAATGGCTTTTGGCGACGGCTTTGTGCCGTGGCTAACTGAATTAATTTTTGTAGGGTGTGCTTATAAAAACAAGTAATGGAAGAAAAAAAAGATCTAAAATACGATAATTTTTTACTAAACCAAAAGCATACAAACTTTAAGAAAAGTTATTTTAAAAAAGTAGAAAAAAAACCGAAAAAAAACCGAAACCGAACTGAACCACGGTTTGGTTTGGTTTCCGGTTCAAGGTCTCAAAAAATGTCAAACCGAACTAAATTTTTTATTCGGTTTGGTTTCTAGTTTTAGGTGAAAACCGAACCGAACAAAACCGAACCCACCCCTAGCTAGTATTGATTAGTTAATATTCTGAAACCTAATAGTTGAATAACTTAAATCCATACATATATACATATATATATATGCACATTCTCAACAACAAAAAATGAAGATAAAAACCAAAACAGAACGAATCATACGTACATACAAGCTGATATAAAAAAGCAGGGGCTCAATACAGATCAGCAGAAAAAATCATGGGCAAATCTTTCCAGGTTCCAAAAACAACCAACAAAAGCTAATGAGAATCAAACCATGTAGCTAGAGAGAGGGAGAGATATATGAAGGAGGGAGATAGAGTTATGTAGAGCATTAGAGAGACATATGTATTTAACGTTGGTTGGGCTGACGAATGGCGTGCCTTAAGGGCTTCTTTGAGCTAGGTTTAGGTGTGGCGTTGTTTGCACAAAGATGGCAACCTAGGTTGTAGAGCTTCATTTGCAGCTCTGAAGAGTTCCCATTTCGTCTTAAGACAATTCATGGCGATGGATGTGATATTGACTCAAACACTGACTTCCACTAAGGTCTGGACAACTGTGCACTTTTTCCCATTTCTTTCATAGATTAAGGTCTCCACAAAAGCACTTCTTTGAAACTTTACCGCTTCATATCAGTGTACATACGTGATAGATTAGGATGCTACCCAAATTCAATATTTGAGGATGTAGTTTTCTTTTTAGCTTTCAATTAATGGTACAACATGATGAGACTGATGATAGATTGAGCAAAGAAATAACTTTTTGATGATACTTACTGCGTTTATTATAAATAGGACTGTTATTATTATTAGAGAACTCATAATTACTGTTACAAGAAGACTCTAGCTATCAACCATTTTAGATCTGTATATACATAAAGCTCATCTCGAACTGAATATTACAAACAACTAGTATTAATTAGTTAACATTTTGAAACCTAACAGTTAAATGAATTAAATCCATACATACATACATATATACATATATGTATATATATGCACATTCTCAACGACAAAAAATGAAGAAAAAACACGGAAAAAAAAACGAATCATACGTACATGCAAGCCGATATCAGAAAGCAGGGGCTCAATACAGATCAGCAGAAAAAATCATGGGCGAATCTTTCCAGGTTCCAAAAACAACAAACAAAAGCTAATGATGAGAATCAACATGATGAGACTAATGATAGATTGAGCAAATAAATAACTTTTTGATGATACTTAATGTGTATATTATAAATATGACTGTTATTATTATTAGAGAACTCATAACTGCTGCTGCAAGAAGACCTTAGCTATCAACCATTGTAGATCTGTATATACATGAAGCTCATCTCGAACTAAACATTACTAATAGCTAGTATTGATTAATTAATATTCTTAAACCTAACAGTTAAATGACTTAAATCCATACATATATATGCACATTCTCAACAACAAAAAATAAGGAAAAAAATGAAAAAAAACAAATCATACGTATGTACATACAAGCCGATATCAGAAAGCAGGGGCTCAATACAGATCAACAGAAAAAATCATGGGCGAATCTATCCAGGTTCCAAAAACAACAAACAAAAGCTAATGAGAATCGAAGAAAGCACACACTGTAGCTAGAGAGAGGGAGAGGTATATGGAGGAGGGAGATAGAGTTATGTAAAGCATTAGAGGGACAAATGTATTTAACGTTGGTTAGGCTAAGGTATGGCAAAGGCTTCTCTGAGCTAGGTTTAGGTGTGGCGTTGTTTGCACAAAGGCGACAAGCTGGGTTATAGAGATTCATTTGCAGCTTTGAAGAGTTCCCATTTCGACTTAAGACAATTCCTGACAATGGACGTGATATTAACTTAAACACTAACTTCTACTAAGGTGTGGACAGCTGTTCACTTTTTCCTGTTTTTTTCATAGATTAAAGTCTCCACATAAACACTTCCCTGAAACTTCACTGCTTCGTATCAGCGTACGTGATATGTAGGTCTTTATCCCTTTTTTGAAAATATTACCGATGGTAATAGCTCGAACGTACAGCACTAAAGATTTAATTAATTCCATCTTTTTACATACATTTATACTACCCAAACTATCCCTTTTATTTCTATTGGCACACCCATCTATATGACTATTTTTAAAGAATTCGTACTGGTGAATGATGATCACTCTAGAACGTACGTAAGAGGCTGACCAACCAATCATATCTCACTCTCTCTCTCTCTCTCTCTCTCACTCTCTCTCCCTCTCTCTCTTTTTTGATTGGTTGGTGATAGCTGACCAACAAATCTATTGGTCAGCAAATTTGATTCCCCACACTCCTCGAGCTGACATATATTCTTTCCTGTTGACTGCTGAGTGAACTATATGTGGCCAATATATTCCTTCAGTGTCACCATTATATTAAACTTCCTGTTATACCCCTTCTCCGAACAAAAACAAAAGCACAATTCTTAACAAAAGAAAATAAGAATGGCTTTTGTTGTCATGACCTTGTGTTTTGGAGCTTAATTAGTTGGATTCATCTAATAGGTAAAGTTTCAGTCTTCAACTATTGCCTTTTGTGACTGCATGAACTGAGATGAGAATTAGGGGGAAAATGATCCAAACATTTGGCATAAGCATTTGCCAAGCAAGAAGAGCTTTATGAGGAGGCAATGGTGTCGAAATGGAGAAGAGCTCTTAAAGATGTCGCGGATCTTGGTGGAATGGTTTTAGGAGATCAGTAAGTTATCATTTTAATCAACTGTATATTTGTATGTGATCTCCATGTTACAGGGGCTGTATGAATGTAGCGTGTTTAGCATTTCTCTTCATGGCGCGCAGCACAATCCCAGACTGGTATAGCTACAAGAGCAAGGCAAGGGCAGACTCTTGATGTCTATTATTGTACCTTCCAACCTTGAGCTTAAGATTCGTGGCTTGAACTTATGTGTTGTGTATACAAAACACCCTGATAGAGAATGTAACAAGATGTATTGGTCAATCAATTTGAAATTCAGTAATGAGACCAAGGGTCTTATGTGGGCCTAACGACCGGTAACTATTGGTTTCCAATAAAGAATGTAGACATTTTATGGCTTAGCCATTGGCCATTTGGGACAGATGATCAGCAGGGTGGGGAAGAATTGTGTGTTTCTGTGGATCAGGGGTATGAAAACTTGATAAAGGATTTCGGTGTCCAGCTTGTGTATGAGCAAGAAAATAGGGGCAATACTTGTGAAGGTGTCCAGTCAAACGGGGAAGATGTTACAGTTCACCAGCAAGTATCTTACTGGAGTCAGGATCATGTTGTTGGAGACGTGTCAGTGTCAGCATCGATGTATCAAATGTGGAGAGGCAAGTACTTTTTGTGTAATCTTAGGTTTGATGCCTATCAGAATCAATTCAAATGGAGCCTGAGGAATCCAGCTCTTCTTGATTTTTCATATGAGCCAGATGGTCCATACAATTTTTTATGTAAGCACCAAGCTGCAGAAGATTGTGAGGAAAATTAAGTGCTTGATAAGTTTTCTTTGTGTTCGATTTTGTATATTCCTTAGAATATTTGATTACTTCAAAGGGTGCTTGTGATGCAAGGAAATTCTGAGTACTTATGCATTGAGTGATATGATTATGTGTTTGAAATTGCAAAGTGTGAGATGGATGTTATTCATGAAGTACTCAACAATGATCGAAAACAAAAATATTGTGCATATTGAGCTGCTCAACATAAGCTTGTGATTAAGTGCTTCATTTCTAATAAATATTTGGATTTGATTTACTAATACTCTAAGAGTACAAAAGAATCATGTCACTTATAAACAGGGGTGTGCAATTCCTATCAAGATGAAAGCTGAAGAGGAGACTACTTCCATGGGCCATGGCTGATGTACAAATTGAAATGTTTACTGATCGAACAAATTAAATCTAGCTATCTCCTCTGGAAATTCAACATCTTGATCGAAAAGGCAAAGACAAATGCAAAGAGTACTGCAAATCCAGCAACTGCTGCTGCAACCACTCCTAGAAATTCATGTTTGAAGCCAAAGTACGTCCTCATAAATTCTTCCACAGTTTCGCCCGACTCAAGCTTGTTCTGTAGATCTCCAAACTGTGATGTAGCCAATCCATACAAGCTCCAAGCCATTGGACATGCCCAATAGTACCATCTCCACCATATAGGAATCCTCTGTACCAAAAGAACAAGACAAAGAATTGTAGCGTCAGAAATAAGTACATTCCAGGCCCTAAATAAAACATGCACTAAAAATTAGGAGTGAGCAATTCTTACAGTTCGTGGGATTAAGAACCCGGAGAAGACATTCCATACTGCATAAAATGCACTAGAACTTATAGCAGCAACGTGCTGGTTCGGTGTGAAGGCCACTCCCATCATACCATAAAAGGTGAAGTACAGAAATGTGAAATACATGAAAAATAGGTACCAAAAGAATTTAGGTACAGTCCACTCAAATCCGATCATTGCATAAACTATGACACCATAGAGAATTGTTTGGGCGAAAATATAAGGCAGCTCAATTGCAACCTGCAAAAATATGAAGATCGGGTAAGACAAATAAGAAAAGTAAATCAGTTTTCACTTGGTAAAATGTTATATAGGTCACCTACCTGTGAAAATGCATAAGCCAATGGAGAATACATTCCAGCAGCACGTTCTCTATAAAAGACTGTTCGTTCGATAGAAACTACTGGCTGAACTGTTGTTGAATTCTTAATACCGAGAAAGAGGACAGCAGCATACATGGAACCAATTGCATTAAAGAGATCCTGTTGATTTTCCCTGTAATCAAAGTATACAAAATTACACAAGGAAGCAAATATGTTTGCAAGACTATCAACCTGTATGATATCAATATTGTACTTACGTTTTGGAGCCGAGGTCCCAGAACATTGTTCCCAACATTAAGGCTATGATGGTGGTGTATATCAACTTTATGGCAGTGTATGCTGGATTTCGCCAATACGACCAATGTTGTTTCCATAAGCAAGCCATGCATTGTGTGACAAATGGCTGAGAATATTGAGTAGGGAAATACAGGTCCTTCGAACCTGGAGGAGGGGTGCTCAGTTCTTCAATAAGTGTTTTGTTTCTCCTGAAATATATGCACACAAATAAGAATAATTTCCATCACCAAATTTTTTCAAGTGGAAAGGTTTTGTCAACCTACCTGTATAGATCTGATTTTTTATAAATATCAGAAAAATCAACACCTAAAGCTATTTCTTTGGCGGAACTGGTGACTTCCAACATCCAAGTTGCTGGATTATAGCCATCCTTAATCTTACTGACATTATCAATTCCCTTCATGTAGAAGTATATGTATTAGTAAACCTTCAATAGAAACAAACAGATATGAGATCAAACTTTTGATTTCTGAATACCTCAAAATACTTGATTAAATGGCAAGAATGACGCCCCAATGGCCCTACGTATAGCTCTTGTCCTCCTTTCTTCAGTAGGAATAACTGCAACGACATGTTAAATAATAAATATATCAGACTTATGTATTATAGATGAAACCACTATATGTAAATTTATCAATGAAGATTTTGATCTACCTCATCAAAAGATTCAAATATATCGATGCTTGGTTGATGAATGGTGCACACAACTGTTCTTCCGGTGTCCACAGTATTTCTAACTGTTCTCATAACAATCGCAGCAGCTCTTGCATCTAGGCCAGAAGTTGGTTCATCCATGAAAATTATGGAGGGGTTAGCCACTAGTTCAACTGCAATTGTCAGCCTCTTTCTTTGCTCAGTTGAGAGACCATTGGCACCAGGTAATCCTACTAGTGCTTGCCTTAAGGGATCCAACTCCACAAGGGCCATTACTTCCTCGACAAACATCTACAAGAATGTATCAATTCATTAGACACTAAAGAAGTTACACAGGTAGTCGCCTACAAAATCTACTTTGGAAGTTAAAATACAAACCTTCCTTGTTTCTGAATCAATTTCTGCAGGTAAACGCAACCATGCTGAGTACATCAAGGATTCATAAACAGTAACATGTGGAGAGTGGATGTCATTCTGCTCACAGTATCCAGAAATCCGAGCAAATGATTCTTGCTTCTTGGGGTGGCCAGAAATTGTGATATTTCCCTCTATGTAGCCTCCAGTTTTCCTACCAGCTAGTACATCCATTAGAGTTGTCTTGCCAGCACCACTCACTCCCATCAGAGCTGTGAGAACACCTGGCCTGAAAGCACCACTCACTCGCCTGAGGAGCACCAATTTATCCTCAGGAATACCTTGGTTCTTCATTTCCTGCCATTATATATAGGATTCACACCAGTTATGTTGAAAGAGTTGCACAAACTTGTCGAGTGTTAGACATATATTAATTTTGGTTGCATATATCACCTGTGGCATGTCCACTGAGTATGAAATTTCATCAAAGGTGATGGAATATGGTTCAAATGGAAGAACCATTCCTCTTTTCGTGTTATCAGTAGTACTACCATCTCCTTTCTCTGCCTTTCCATAAAATTTAGTTCATCTTAGTGAAATGTAGACAAAAAGTATACAACAAAACTTTTATATAAGATACATCACCTTTGCTGATTCGAGGAGTCAAGCTCTTGTCATCATCTTTATTGCCTTGAGATTGTGCTGATTTAACACCTTGTGGCTTGTCCAAAGCTGCAAAATCATTTTGGTATCATGAGCTAAACCTTTTCTCTCTCTTTTTTTCTTTTAAAGTTTAGTTCAAATGTACTCACGGTTTAGAAAAGTGAGAGCCAGAGCGTAACAAACGTTGAAAAAGAGCATGTATCCAGCCAATGCTCCTGCACCAATCCAATACCAATATGCGTGTGTACGAAATCCCCGAGACTTCAGAATTTCAACTCCTAATGATTCATTTGAGCCGGGAAGAACCTTTAACAAGAGTAGAGTAAAATCAGAGAATTAGTCAGGGATGAACAACGACAAAATGTTTGAAATGATTCAATGAAGGACTTACATGTGACCAACTCTTGCCCAGGAATTCATTGACTACAATTGCATTTTGTCCATACATCAAAGGCGATATCCAGTAACCCCATATCCACCATTTCTTTATATCATCTGTGGAATCAATCAAAGAACATTGAGAAACATGGAATAAATTGATACAGAAATTAAGTTACTGGAGATCAAGTATATTTACTTAGTCTTTTACCTCTTGACAGGACAAAGCCGCCCAAAGCGAAAAGCATGACTAGTGCAAATGAGCCAAATGTATTAGCAACAGTCAAGCTTCTACCTACTCCAGCAATGAATCGGAATAATCCAGAAGCCATTTGATTCATGAGTAAGAGGAGAAGATATTGCTTAAACAACCTGCATCACACGTTCATGACAGTACATGATTCGAGATCATAACCAACATATGTTTTAGGAGAAAGTGACTGAAAATTTTGTTACTTGTACATTATTTTTACCTTCCAACATTTGGATCAAATCCAATGACATAATAGGTGATAAACACCCAAACACCAACTTCAACACAGGTGAGAGGGATCTTGAGGAGCCATGATGGAAGTGCATATGCCCATGGTGGAAAGAAGAGCAGCTTTCTATGCTTATAAAATACTGGAAGCTTGGCTATAGTCATTGAGAGCTCTGCCATTCCATTGAACATAACAGCAACCAAGGAGAAGAATAATGCGCCAGCATAAATTCCTCCATTAATTACTGAATCGCGGTGCATCTCAGTTCGTAGGAATAGTGTCATTGTAATCAGAGACAATATTGAGAGCTAGGGAGGGAAGGAAATGATAATGGATTAGTTAATACCATGCAAAGAAAAGAGATAGATTGGTTACCACATCAAAGAAAAACTAAAGTTAAAAACTTACTTGGATTAGCTTGAAAAGGTAAACAAATGAATTCCTCTTCATAAGCAAGAACTCCCTTGAGAAACAAGCTTTAAATAGTTCTGCTCTTTTAACACCATATTTTTTTGTTGTTAATGCGGCTGAATGGCTCTTGGTCTTGTCAAATGGAGTTGCAAGTTCATGTGTAATTGCGCGCCCTACATGAAAAGATTGGAATGCTTGGGAAAATTCTTCGACTGTGATAAACCTGTAAGGTTCATCTCTGCTAGCCCAATACTGCTCCTGATCTTTCCTTGAGGTTACCTACACCACATCAATTGCAAACTTCAGCAAGTGTCATTCTACTTTTGATTTGTGTCATAGTAGCAAACATAATCTATAGATGGACTTACTTCTTGCAGGAAATCGGCCACACCTTTTCTCTCAGGACATCTGAATCCCATAGACTCAAAAAAACCGAGGACATGTTCACGGGGTCCTTGATACACAATCTGACCATCAGAAAGAAGTATAATATCATCAAATAGATCATAAGTCTCAGGGGCTGGCTGCAGTAGTGAGATGAATGCAGTCCCTTGGAGAATGTGAACATATTGCTTGATGGAATTCACTATTTGATAAGTTGTTGAACTATCCAGACCAGTCGATATTTCATCCATAAATAGTGCCTTCGAAGGTCCAACCAACATTTCACCTATAGATGATTCACTAATCAAACCTTTGCCACTTCATATATTCATACACAAATTAGTGCACAACTAGTGCTGATATAAGAGTTAAGACTTTGTTTACCAGTTGTGACTCGCTTCTTTTGTCCTCCAGAGATACCCCTTAATAATTGATCCCCTACCAAGGTATCTGCACAGCCATCCAATCCCAACACCTGCAAACAGAATCAGTTAGTCATCATTAAAGAGTGTTATTCAGAAAGTCCTCTTATTACAGAAAAAGTAAATCGATGTTACCTTTAGAATGTAATTTGTCATAAATGTTGCCCTTTGGCTTTCTGATGCTATTCCCTACAATAGCAGAATGATGAATTAAAATCACATTGCATAGTTAATCATTTCAAAAACATTCTGCAAAGTTAAGGAACATAAAAAGTCTGTCAATTTTATATCATCATTTTCTCACCTTCATGTAGATATCCAAGTCAGGATCTGGCTTAATACTTGCTTCTTTCTCTCTTCTACTTAACTCTACTAGCATCTCTGCAAAAATTCAACATTATGAATGATTATCTTCTCAATTAATGAAGTTTTGGTCTAACTCAGCAAACTAAAGGAAACCAAAGAAAAATACAGTCCTATAAACGAACCATAACGAGCTCCGACCCCTTGGCATCTTGCTGAAAAAGCCAAGGTTTCTCCAACTGTCATTTCTGGAATATGAACATCATGTTGACTGATATATACAGCAGTTCTCTGAGGCACAAACTCATGCATGCCATGACCATTGTAAGTCACATTTCCAGAAACCTGCAGAAGAATTTTCACCAAAACACATTAGAACAAAATCCAGTAGTGATTACAATACCTAAACATCAAACAGAAAAACCTTAATTTCATCTTATATAACCTTGAGATCCTTATCAAGCTCTCCGGCCAAAGCCAGCAACAGCGTGGTCTTCCCCGAACTTGGAGGACCCAAAAGCAATGTCATTCTGCAAAAACAATAAGTGAACCCAGTTGAGTATCCATCAGGCAATTTAGGCAACACAAACTATGATAATTAACTAGAACAGACAAGTTTCTTCACCTGCAAGGCTTGATGATCCCACTGACATCTTTGAGTATAGAAACATGTTCCTTCTTTTGAGGAAGAATGTGCAGGCAATTCAAGAAACCCTTTGTACCCAGAAACAAAAATAGCTATGTAAGAACAAACTAATTAACAGTAAGAATATATATGCCAAAACTTGAAATGTGTAGTCTATTAGTACCTCCACTACATTAACACAATAATTGAAGACAGAAGGCAGAGCCCTGCCCCCAACATGAGTTTCAGCTGCAATTTTCAAATGCTCGAACCTAACTTCAATTGTAGGAAGACTAATTCCAACTCTGAGATACAAATACCAAAAAATACCAAGAAAGAAAGAAAGAAAAAATCATCAACACCACATTATATTCAACAACAAAGAAAACTCAACAAAATATAAACTCAGAAACTACACATTACCTATCGATCCGGCTCTTGAGCCTCAACAAGAATTTCTCATGATCCTCCTCAGCAACTCCCACCAGCCTCTCAATCAAGTCTTTCCTTTCTTGCAGCTCAAGGTGCTGCAGGTCGACTTCGCTGGCATGGCCTTGAGGAGAAGTGAGCAACCCTTTTTTCAAACGAGCGAAGGTAGGCAGCCTCTGCAGAGCTGCCCATTTGAGAGCTTCCTCATCGTCTTCTCCAATTGAAGATGCTGAGAAAACTGCCCTGCCATTGTCAGTCCAAAACGAACCGCTTCTGGTGAAACTGTGACCTGCTCTTTCAAGGTCACAGCTGATGATCTCCATACGAGAAGCTTAAACAGCAACAAAACCCAGGTCTCTATAATGAAAAGGAATACAAAGATTATGGATAGAAAATGAGAAAGTAACACAAATGAGTTTGGCTTTTAGCTGGAAACTTTGAGTAGATATTTATATGAAATGCAATGGCTTTGGCCTTTGGTCTTGGGCATCATGGATGATCTCACTTTGCATTCGATTTGATATCCACTGTGTGTGCCCCTCTTACCTCATCAGTGCAAATTGAACGTGCGGGGATAGGTCTGATGGTGACCAATTAGTGTAAGTCAGAATTCCATGGATATAATACTTTCAAGATTCAACCTTTCAAGGTCTGTAACTGATTGTTTTGGCAAGAACCACCTTGTCAAAGTTAAATGGAGGGTTTCAATTCACAACAACCTTATTGACCAGATAAAATTCAACCGAATAAAGGAAAACAAAACAAAAGGAGGAAGTTGGCTTTCGTGATTTGTTTTACTTTGAACAAAAATGGATGCTACAGAATACCACAGCTCACAATTCACATGCAGGTGTGTGTACTTTTGGATTTGCTCACTACATACGTAAGCATCATTGGTAGATATGTATCCTTTCTTTGGCTAAAGTTGAGAGATGAATTATTATTAACCTAATTTTTGATTACATATATATCAACAAATCTATCATTAAGCTTTTAGGTCTATATGACTATACGTGTTAGAGTGAATAACGCAGTCAGTTTTGATTTCTCTTTGTAAATGTTGTAAATGCATATCAGATCTTGACTTGTCTTATTGATTCTCTCTTTGTAACATATTGTAACAGTAGTGTCTGCTATATAGATGTATGATTGTAAACTTCAAACTCCATGAAAATCACTTTCAACAATATGTAAATCAGTTTTGCAAACTCTCAACCAATTAATTGACAATTAATTGGTGATCGTTTAAACTATTGAACTAGATTAGATCAATAGATGATTCAAATCTCTTAAACCTGAATAGTTCATTCTTATAATTTTAAATCATATTTTTAAATATCTTAACCATAATCAATTTTTCTAAAAATGTGTATAAATAATCTACATTGACTACACAATAAGACGTAAAAACTGAATAGTTAAGATGAAATAAGACTGAAATATAATGTAATGTCTTGCCCATACCAAAGAACCCTACTGTATATACAGTGAATACATATGCACGTGCAAAGGGATTTAGATAGTAAAACCAAGCTGACTAACAACAGTTCATTTGACGTGTGTTAACTTGTATTATATATATCTGTCACGTTTCTATTGAAAAGTAATTAATGAATCAATGAATAATGAAAGCAGCCCAAAGAAGCATTCAAGGAAGAAAAAATGGAGGCTTGGGATCGAGCCAGCAGTGCTGAAATGATGTTCATTATTTATTCAACTCGCGCGACATTCCCTGTATGTATGGAGATCGGCCAAAGTCCATATCTATGATATATCATGACAGCAAAACAAACTAGGGGTCACCATCGACGTCATGCATATTCACGGGATATATACCGTCGGCGGCGGCGTATTATAATCCGCCAAAAGTGGCTCCAGGGACCGCCGGCGAATAACGACGACCGGGAAAACCAGACAAGACAGATGAATGGCCGGTAGTGAATTATTACTTTTTTCATGATGATGGAATCTCTCAGCTAGTGAGCTAGAACTAGAGCTGGAATGCTGGCATTATTGTCACTGCAGATGCACCAAACCTTTTCAGGTCTGGCAATTTGGCCCGCGGGCTGTAAACCCGTCCGAAACCCGCCCGTTAAAAACCCGCCCGTTTATGAAACGGGCTGAAAAAAGCCCGCACGTTAGAAACCCGTTATTTAACGGGCCGTGCGTGCTGAACCCGTTGGAACCCGTTGGGACCTATTAAGAAAAAAAAACTAAAGGAAGAGGTTAGGTTAGAATGGGTTTGTGTTTGCGTTTGCCGTATTGGTGTTCGACTCACGTACTCTGGTGTTTCTAACTTTCAAACTTTCACTCTGGTGTTCGACTCACTCTGTGTTTGCCGTATTGGTGTTCGTCTGGTTCTCTTCTTTACAATTAGAAACTGATTGATCTCCTCCTCGAAAGTCTTTGAGATCGAAGAAACTGGATTCAACACTTCGATTTTGATAAGGTAAAACCAGTCTCTTCTTTGTTCTACTTTTTTTTGTGAATTCGAGTTGGGTATTTGGTTAGAATCGAGATTAGAAGACTAAAAACACAGTGAAAAACGAAGAGTCTTTGCTATTTGTTTTTGTTGGGTTTTCTTTCACCTCATCTGAAACTTGCTCACAAGGCTCAGAGGAGGTTTAGCTTTTCTGGGTTTTTGTTGATCTTGCTGTGGGTGAAAAGGGTTTGGGAAAAGAGGTGAAAAGATAGAAACTTAGTATACAGATGTACCCAAAAGCCGGTTCAAGATCAAGGTGTCTCCTTTTTTCTTTAATTTTGTGTATTGGGGATATATAGTAATTCATATTTCTAACATATGCATCTGTTATTTAATATTGGTATTGATTTGAAGGATACCCAGTATCCTAATATAGATTAGTTTCCAATTTGGCTCCAGGGTATTGCTTAATGCTTGAGATTTGATAGTGGGATTGTGCTAGATGCCAATAAAGATTGGCGTTAGTGTTAGTATGATCACATTGTGATCTGCATTCTGTGGCCAACTGTTTCATTGGCCACAGAATATTTGCTTATTTGCTTATCCAGTTTCAATCTTTATTTGCTTATTTGCTGGTCTATATATTTGTTTTTGCAGATGAGTTTGCATGATGAGTCTCAGGGTTTATCTTTGGGTGAAGAAGAAAATGTAGAAGGAGGTTCTTTACCTAGCAGAAGTCAGGCGGAGGTGTGACAATTAATAAGAGAAGGAAGACGTCTGCAT
>NC_020492.1:6932539-6951001 GCF_000184155.1 Fragaria vesca subsp. vesca
TTGAAGGATTTTAGTGACACATTGTCATCACTATATGGTGCTTATGTGGAGAGCTTTAATCTCCATAGTTCAAGCTATCCGACTCATCAGAGCTCGTCTCAAGCACAAGGCAAGCATAGTATATTGGAGGTAAATAAGTGTTCTATATTAAGCCATGTCTATATTTGTCTAGTATGTTGTTGTGTACTTGTTTGCATACTCTTAAGCTATGTCTATATTTGCAGGATTTTGATGTTCGTTATAGAAGTGGTCCTAGTTCAAGCTTGAGGAGTGAATTGAGCAAATATCTAGATGAAGCAAGGCTGGATAGATCGATGGAGTTGGATATACTTTCTTGGTGGAAGATAGAGCAACATCGATATCCTATCCTTTTCCATATGGCTCGTGATGTGCTGACGATCCCTATCTCTACTGTTGCATCCGAGTCGGCTTTCAGTATTGGCGGTCGAGTTTTGGACCAATATCAGAGTTTGTTATTGCCTGATACTGTTCAAGCTTTGTTGTGTACTCGTGATTGGATTTTCAGCAAAAAAGGTAAAAAAGCTTTTCTTTACAGGACGGTTTTTTGTCCCTTGTGATCTTTCTGTTGCGGTTAACACTTAACACTTCAATCTGGGGATTTATAATTAGAAGAAGGGGAGGAATGTGATGAGTGGGCTGCAAATATTAAAGGATAAGGATGGGTACGTGCTAGCATAAGTTAACATGAAATATTGACCCTGATGTGATGTCTCGACTAGGTGACAATTTTAAAGATGACATGCATATTGTTTGAAAGAGTTGAAATGTCAAAATTGTGTCGACTGAAAATGATACATATTTGGCTATGTATATTAAGTAGAATATAATGTCAATGAGGGCTACGAAACATTGTTTATCATGCAACCATGATACTGTTTCTATTAGATCATTCAAATGGCTCGCTGCCTCCATCATGTGAATTTTATTTATTTTTACCAAGTGTGTGAACAGTTTAAAAAAAAATCATAAAGTAAATTAATTAAGCTAGTCATTTGAAAGTTGATAGGTCAATTCCAAACCACCGACAAAAAGACGAACAAGAAGTGATCTAGAATGGCTTTTATAGTAGATCTTTGTCCTAAACCCTATAATTTATTTATTTTTACCAAGTGTGTGAACAGTTTAAAAAAGGAAATCATAAAGTAAATTAATTAAGCTAGTCATTTGAAAGTTGATAGGTCGATTCCAGACCACCGACGAGAAGACGAACAAGAAGTGACCCAGAATGGCTTTTATAGTAGATCTTTGTCCTAAACCCTATAATAGGTTTAGGTTTTCCTATTTCGCATCTCCAACTTGTTTAAACCTAAACTAGGCCTAACTTTCCCTGCATGAAAAATAAGGGCGTGGGTTTTGACAAATAAAGGTCGGAGATGCAATCCATAAGAAATAATAGGTAAAGAAAAACATCCAAAAATAATAATGAGAGTCCTGATCAGTAAATCAGATTACACATCTAATCGAAGCATTTTTTTTTTTTTGTAGTTAAGATATTTTATTCATTAAAATTAAAAGATAAATCATGAATCGATTCATTGTCTTCATATGGAGAAAAAATAAAATCAAGGGATAGGTAGCACCCTCATTACACTTTTCTTGCTCATTATCTGATCGAAGCAATTGTTAACTCCTTTTTTTGTTTTTGTTTTTGTTTTTGAGACAAACAAGAATTTCGTTAATCGGGAATACAATATTACAACCATGAAGGATATTGGTGGTGGAAATAAACTCCCCACTCTCCTTCCTACCTACCAGAAACATCAATTACAGTGGACAAGAACCGAAACGAGTTTGTTAACTCGATGCCACAATATAGTGAATATACTAATATCGGCTCTGTTTTGTTTGGGCCTGCTGGTAGGAAATAACGTTAGCTATGTGGTCAAATACATTAGTTGGGCTCAGTTTATCTGGGCCTGTTGGAACGGACCCGAACCCGAACCACGACCCAGTTCTTTATCAGCAGCTCATGTTTAAACCTCCCATGGCGGTAGAGCTCCGCTATATATAACCACACTAGTCTAGAACCGCCTACACTTCTAGCTCCGGCCAACAACAAAGAACCAAAATTGAAGTCATGGCGGACGACCCGGCTGAGATCTACGACGGAATCAGAGCCGAATTTCCTCTCTCATTCGGTAAGCAATCCAAATCTCAAACCCCTCTCGAAACCATCCACAATACGACACGTCGTAACCAGAGCCTCCACCAACAACCACCCTCCTCCTCCTCCTCCGCCGCCAACGACCTCCCTTCTCTCTCCTCCTCCTCCAAAACCTGGCTCAATTCCCTCCGCTCCGCCAAAACCCCTAACCCTAACCCTAACGATTCGGATGCATCCCTTATCGGACCACCTCGTCCGCCGCAGCCGAATTCGACCGATGAAGACGACGGCGACGCCCTTATTGGACCACCTCCGCCGCCACCGGGGGGCGCCGAGAGCGACGACGATGGGGAGATGATTGGGCCGCCGGCGCCGGCGCGGTCCAATATGGAGGATTCGGATTCCGAAGCGGAGGAGGAGAACAAGTACCGGATTCCAGTGAGCAATGAGATTGTGCTGAAGGGACACACCAAGGTGGTTTCGGCCCTGGCCATTGATCACACTGGTTCTAGGGTTGTAACTGGTAGCTATGACTATTCGGTGAGAATGTACGATTTCCAAGGAATGAATGCAAAGCTGCAATCTTTCCGGCAGCTGGAGCCGTCGGAAGGTCATCAAGTCAGGACTATTAGCTGGAGCCCCACCGCCGACCGGTTTCTTTGTGTCACCGGCTCTGCTCAGGCAAAGGTGAATCCTCATTAACCTGTTATTATCTGCATTGTCTTGCTTTGTTTATATCTGTATGGAGTTGAGGTGTTTTTGATGTTTTTGTTTATTAGCTGTGTGTTTGTTTGTGATTTTAATTTGGTATATGGTTTCTGAAAGCATTTTGTATTGGTCAGATTTATGATCGTGACGGACTTACTCTCGGAGAGTTTGTTAAAGGGGACATGTATATTCGTGATCTTAAGAATACCAAGGGGCATATTACTGGATTGACCTGTGGACAGTGGCACCCTAGGAAGAAAGACGAAATCTTGACATCGTCGGAGGATGGGTCGCTGCGCATTTGGGATGTCAATGACTTCAAAACTCAGAAACAGGTAAGAAAAGTTTTACTTATGGAACAATTTTGTAATGCGTTTTAGTTATCACACATAACCATGCCAGCACCGCATAGTGTGTTGTTCTCTTTAGATTTTGGTAGCGGTTTATGTTACGCTGAATTAAAATTGATGAAACAAGTCCTGTTTTACTTTTGACATTGAGAATAGTCTTTTACTGAACAAGAGTTTTGGACTAAATTGTGCAATTCTTCAATAACTAGGTAATCAAGCCAAAACTTGCTAGGCCTGGAAGAGTTCCAGTCACCACTTGTGCTTGGGATCATGAAGGCCAACGGATTGCAGGTGGTATAGGAGATGGTTCTATACAGGTACATGTTGGCTGAATATCTCTTACTCAAATAGCCTTTCTTTTTCTATATGTTCTTTGAGAGGGAAGTTTGTCTTGATTTCCTAGATGAATACTTAATGCTCTTATATCTCAGCCTCACATAACTCTGCTAATTCTCTTAGGTTTGGAACATTAAACCCGGATGGGGAAGTAGGCCAGACATACATGTTCCAGGAGCTCATTCAGATGATATTACTGGGCTTAAGTTTTCTAGGGATGGGAGAATCTTACTCTCAAGAAGCTGTGATGGCACTTTGAAGGTAATGCATTTGCTGTCCACTACCAGGCTAAATGGTGCCTATGAGTATTTTATCTGTGATGGATTTACTTTCTAACGTTCATAATATGTATCAGGTTTGGGATTTACGTCAGATGAAAGATCCTCTCAAGGTGTTTCAGGATCTCCCAGATAATTATGCACAAACCAATATTGCATTTAGTCCTGATGAGCAACTCTTTCTGACTGGAACTTCAATTGAAAGGGAGAGCACAACTGGTGGATTACTATGCTTCTTTGATCGAGCAAAACTGGAACTTGTTTCAAAAGTTGGGATATCCCCTACTTGTAGTGTTGTGCAATGTGCCTGGCACCCAAAACTGAATCAGGTACTACCCTCATTGATACAATCCTTGTTTTTCAATCATGATCTTTAAGTGTTCCATGCAATGTTGATCTATTTCTCCACAAGACATGTGCATAATCTGAATTATACCTAGAAGGCTAGAACTAACCTGCTTTTTGTCTTTGAAGATCTTTGCAACAATGGGGGATAAAAGTCAAGGCGAAACTCATGTATTATATGATCCAACTCTTAGTGAAAGAGGAGCTCTTGTTTGTGTTGCACGTGCACCTAGGAAAAAATCTGTTGATGATTTTGTGGCAAACCCAGTCATACACAACCCTCATGCTCTACCTTTATTTAGAGATCAACCAAGCCGTAAGCGTGAGCGAGAGAAAACATTGAAGGATCCAGTTAAATCCCATAAGCCTGACCTTCCCATGACAGGACCAGGCTTTGGTGGAAGAGTTGGCGTAAGTAAAGGAAGCTTATTGACCCAGTACCTTATGAAGGTAATGCTATTTGCCCAATTCTTTTTCTTATTTTTTTGGTTATTGTTTGCCCAATTCAATATTTATCTTTCCTTTACAAATTGAATATGCTTAAGAAATGAACACAATAAATTGTACACTCATCGTTTGTTTCCAATCTCAGCAAGGTGGTATGATCAAGGAGACGTGGATGGACGAAGATCCAAGAGAAGCCATACTGAAGTATGCAGATGTTGCAGCAAAAGATCCAAAGTACATAGCTCCAGCTTATGCAGAAACCCAGCCTGAAACAGTTTTTGCGAAATCAGACTCTGAGGATGAAGAGAAATGATCTGATTATGGTTCCTATGGTAGCCATTACTGGAATGACTGTTGCTTGACCAAGGACAAAACCAAAGGCTACTTGCCACAACATTGCATCTGCAGAAACATTGTGAGCGCCATACTAATGGTCACAGAGGATTCAATTCTTGAAGGAAAATGCTAAACTATGGTAGTTGGTAGAATGAAATGTGACGCTTTGAATTTGCTATATTGATGGATGTAGTCCTCCGAAATGACACCACAATGTGAATGTAAATGCAGTAAAATCTGTAATACTTTTTTGAAGTAAAATTTTGTTGTACTCTTATTAGTTATTACTAATTAGGTATTCTAGCTTCCATTTTTGTTGCCTATTAAGTTAATCCAAGCAGGACAGCCGCAAAAACGAGAGAACACCCCTGCCAAAGTACACTAAACAAAATCAACCTGTGAGCCTCCCAAAAACAAATTACTGCTTTGATCAAGCAGAGCAGTGACAACATTTCGAGAAACTGATTAACACCACTAGGACACAGAGGCAACTCGACCAACATACTAAACAAGTCAAAACACTGATAGAAAAAAAACATGCAGGAGCATGAGAACAAATTGAGGAAAAGCATTAGAGCGCACACAGATCAAACATATAGCAACATAGATCAAAGAACACACAAGGAAGCCTGAGGACATATAAGAGAGGAGATGCAATCTTGATGGAATGGAATTATATAAATGCAAACAGAGAGCAAATGGACAAAATGTCTTTGCCATTTATTCAACTTAACAACTATAATTAGAAAACAGTCATCAGATGAGCCATCCATTGGCCATTTTAAAGAGTAAGAATTATTGAGTACATAACCACATAAAACTAAAGAGTACGAATAACAGGCAAACAGCCAAATAGAACTGGAAACAAAGCAGAATGGATGGCACCACCACGATCACTCAGAACTTCAGAAACCACCACGGAGGCGAAGGACAAGGTGAAGGGTCGACTCCTTTTGAATGTTGTAATCCGCCAGAGTCCTCCCATCTTCAAGCTGCTTACCAGCAAATATGAGCCTCTGCTGGTCTGGAGGAATGCCTTCCTTGTCCTGAATCTTTGCTTTCACATTATCAATTGTATCAGAACTCTCTACCTCCAAGGTTATGGTCTTTCCAGTAAGTGTCTTCACAAAGATCTGCATCCCACCACGTAGACGGAGCACCAAATGCAGAGTCGACTCTTTCTGAATGTTGTAATCTGCCAGTGTCCTGCCGTCCTCAAGCTGCTTTCCTGCAAAGATAAGCCTCTGCTGGTCTGGGGGAATGCCTTCTTTGTCCTGAATCTTTGCCTTGACGTTATCAATTGTGTCTGAGCTTTCCACTTCCAAAGTAATGGTTTTCCCGGTCAAAGTCTTCACAAAAATTTGCATTCCACCACGCAGACGGAGAACCAAGTGCAAGGTAGATTCCTTTTGAATGTTGTAGTCTGCAAGAGTTCTTCCGTCCTCCAACTGTTTACCTGCAAAGATGAGCCTCTGCTGATCTGGGGGGATACCCTCCTTGTCCTGGATTTTTGCCTTGACATTGTCAATTGTATCGGAGCTTTCCACCTCCAAGGTGATTGTCTTCCCAGTAAGCGTCTTTACAAAGATCTGCATTCCACCACGCAGACGGAGCACCAGGTGAAGAGTAGACTCCTTTTGGATATTGTAATCGGCAAGGGTGCGGCCATCCTCTAGCTGTTTGCCGGCAAAGATGAGCCTCTGCTGATCTGGGGGTATGCCCTCCTTGTCCTGGATCTTTGCCTTGACATTATCGATTGTATCAGAACTCTCAACCTCAATGTGATGGTCTTCCCTGTGAGAGTCTTAACAAAGATCTGCATGCCACCACGGAGTCTGAGAACCAAGTGGAGAGTGGACTCTTTTTGGATGTTGTATTCAGCGAGTGTCCGCCCGTCCTCAAGCTGCTTGCCAGCAAAGATCAGCCTTTGTCGGTCCGGGGGAATTCCCTCCTTGTCTTGGATCTTTGCTTTGACATTGTCAATAGTGTCAGAGCTTTCAACCTCAAGGGTGATGGTCTTGCCTGTGAGGGTTTTCACAAAGATCTGCATCTGTTGACACAAACATATTATATCAGTCATCTAAATCAATTTATCTAAAGAAGGACAAGCAGATTCATACATTTTACAATAAATCAAAACTTGTTATAGAAGGAAGTTCTAAACAAAATACAAAACCCTTACAACATGTAAAACAAAAAACAGATGAATCATTAGCCTTGTTGAATCAACTAAGCAAGGACTTGGCCTAAATTTAAATCCATTAACAAATGAACCAACAGAACTGACACAAGGAATCACAAGACCCTAAACTATCACCAATAGCAAATAGCAAAAGTGCATAATTGTATGTATGTCTCATGGCCAGTCCCAACTGGTAAAGGCAGCAATGCCACTCCACAAAGCAATGGAATAAAATACCGTCCTTCACAAAGATGCTTAAAAGAACCTTCATCGTTACCGAGCTTGCCACTTACAAACAAAGAAATTGTTTTCTCCCACTAAAAAGCTTGATATTTCCACAAACAATCTCATATGACACTAGAAATTTCAATAATTACCGGGCACAAAGAAACCTAACAAAATAAATTTGCTCAGATGCTACTAATTACCACTGTCAAGAATCAATCAAGAAAATAAATCGATTCAATCAAAACACAACCAAACATCTTCAGAAACTTCAATATTCGCAAACAAATTACAAAACCATATCAAACCGAAATCGTAATCTACAATCGGCTAAACAAATCGCGAGAAGAAAACAAAGCTCAAACAGAATCAAATTCTCATCCAATGATCTCTAGATCTATTTCAAAGCATAACCTCGGTGTTGTTCCATTCATCGCAGCACAACAATCAAAATTCGCTGTAAAATTTATACATGTTGCAAACAAACGTACCAGATCTAAACGAAACACACAATAAATTGATTGAAGAACAGAGGAACGAACCTTGAGGGTGAGAGACGACGAATGGGGTTTGCCTCTGGTTTCTGAATGATGAAGGATTTGGGGATCAGGCTGCCTTCTTATATATGGACCATTCGACGTGGAGCTATCCAATGAAAGCGAGCCACGTGTTGTACACGCCAAGTTTAGCTTCCACCAAAATACAAAGACCCTTTCGCCACGCTTACGGCTCTTCAAGTATTCTTTGCGTATTATAGAAGTTCTTTTCACCTAAGTTCTTTTTAGCAGGATTGAAATCCTCTTCTAATGTTGACTAATAGGAAATTATTGGCATTCGATTGTATTATGGGAGTACCATCGGAAAGAATTAACGTTTGGTATTTGATTGTATTATGGGAGTATCGTTTGAAAGAAATTTACGTTGTGTTTTAAGAACGTTTTAATTGTATTATGAGAGTACCGTTTGAAAGAAATTTACATTGTGTTTTAAGAACGTAATTCAGACCTATAAAAAAAAAACACTCTTCTTGCAAGTTTTTTTAAAGAGCTTTTTGAGCGAGAGCGGTCATGATAATTTCATTTTTAGTCTGTTAGAAAATAAAGTTGAACCAATTCATATGGAATTTCTTCTTAAACGTCATAACTATTAATTTATTTGTCAATTTCAATCTTAATTTCGCACCCTAAATTTTGAAATCTTGCCTTATTTTATATGTGGCAAAGAGAAAAGTAAAGTGACCTCTTCAATCTTGTAAAGGGATTTATTTGAAGTTTTGAAAACCTTATTTTTCACCCTATGTCTGAAAAACATTACAACTTGTTACAAGAGCATGAATCCCAGGAAGTCGAGAGGAAGAGCGTACCCCCTTAATTAAACCAAGAATTATGGTCAAGTGAGAAGATTATATAAGACCCTATTGCTGAATAAAGGTCAAGGGACAAGATATATAAGACCCTGTTGCTGTCCCAAATCAAGCTCTATTTCCTTTTCATTGAAATAAAGGTGAAGGTGATCAAGAAGAATCATGTAATTAAGATGGTGAATGAGACCAACTTTGAACAGTAACAACAGTAGCTTAGTTTCACAGAAATCACTACGACAACGGGTTGGAATCAAACTAATGGTTAAAAACCAAGAGAACAAAGTTTTCTTCTTTCCTTGAAAATTCAATGCAGGCAGTAACAAGTTTTGCAGACATTCTTCATTTTTACTGAGGACACGATTCCTATCAAGAGAAGGAAAATTGGTCATCCTTAATTAGTAATACCCAAGTGGCAGTCCTAATTAATTAGTTTAAGAAAGGAATGGATCTTTAGTAAACAATATTTACTGTTAAGAGCTCATATCAGTGAACAGATAGAAGAAAATATAGAGGCTTGTTTCAGAAAGACTTTCCATTTGGTTTGATTTTCACAGAAGAAAGTGGGAATGTGTTTCAATGGAATGCAGGGGTGTGACCAGGAAAAAGTGCATCTTCCTTTGATAATAGGAAGAAAGGTTTCTATTTACATGTACAAGATTTCTAAGACGAAAAACATGATACAGACTGGTGTGGAGATTGATTTGCATTTACAAAACACTGTTGCAACAGTATTTGCCACAAGTTGTCTTAGCAGGTGACAAAAGCATGAGGCTCCCAAATCGCTGGGTTGAGGAATCCCTTGAGAGGTTATGAACAGCCATTATCCTTTCACTTGTCCTCGTGAATCATCAAGACGTCTTCGCATCACCGACAGTGGCAAAAACCAGATGACTAGTTGCATTGCGACTTGGTATCTTAAAATGGTGCATTAAGTTGTAACAGGACATGATGGTCGTCATTTAACTTAAAAGGTCGCCATGCTCTAAGCTTGACAAACGAGAGTCGGATAGAACTGAGAACATTTGTGTGTCTACCAACAACTGCAGAAGTCAGAAATTGCAAAACAAATGAAAGGTGACAAAAAAAAGTGGCTTTCAGATACCACTTAAATATAACCCAAATCACCATAGATGATGAACATCAACCCTTCTTTGGGAAGAATCGAATGGCTACCTTGATAAATGACCGGTCCTTACTAGGAAAGGATTCAATGAAGCTATCTTTGAGAAGAATCGAAACCTGCAATGAAAAGTCAGATGTTACAGAAGTATAATGCACCAGGTCATCTATGATTTGTACAGAAGTATAATTAGCCGTGGAATGAAATTCTCTACCCGGTCATTATTTGATTGTACACTTGTAATGGTGTAAGATCTTAGCTCTGAACAAAGTGACTCAATGTAGTTCTTCATGACTTTCAAAAACTGGGCTGCAGCTTCTGCCTGCAAATATATTACACATCAGCATCTTCCCAAATCAGCTAGCACAATAACATTAGATATTGTGTCATAACATGCAGTAAGGATCAAATTCTTTGTGCACACAATGGAAGAAGGAAATCCCCTTAAAAGTTGGAACCGCTTATAGAAGTCTCAAAGACATCATTTGATAAACTTAAGACTCTCACTTTCCATATGTAAAACCCACACAGTTCAGACTTCAGAGCAAGGGCAATAAGCATGCAAGTATGAAAGTAAAAACCTGCACTTCGTTGCACCTATATACAGGATGCTTTCTCGCAAATGAACCTTCTTGAGACATTTTGGAATGGATAGGCGCAAGTTCAAGGGCAAGATCTTTATATCGTGGTAGTGTTGGCAAGTGATGAGGCAGTTTCACCTGCATAAACCATAAACTACAATTATAATTTGGTGAAAAAGTCCATATACAATTACTTAACAACTTCAAAGATATAGCACACATCAACAAACAACTTCTGATCCACCAAAGTAGCTGCAAGCAAATAAAATTTAAAATAAAACTATCGCCATTTTCTGCAAGAGACTATCAACCCATGTCTGATAAGGTAAACATAGACATATATAAAGATGATAAAATAATAAAATTAAAGTACCTGATCCCTGACCACATTAACTACAACAGGATCTGATGTTTTCTTCTTTAGATCTGCAGGAACTTGCTCTATCCCTATCTGCATAATGATAAGGACAAGAACAATTAGATCAAAATGATGAGATCATTTCCTTACAAATTTCCCTAAAATTTAAGTTTAAACATAGTTATATAAATATATAACAGCATAGAAACTTTACATAGTGTATATAACATTTAGGCATAAAACACAATTCCAAGAATTTAAAATTTCCAAAGAACACTACACATTGTTCCCATTTAAAGTCTCTGAAAGCATAATTTAATACTTTAATATTACATAATAATCAATAATTAACATCTAAAAAAACACAATAATAGGTGACTAAACTAATCAAAGAGCAAAAATTGACCCTACTAAAAAGTAAAGACAGAAGCAGAAATTTCTCAGTATTGGAATATCTGTATATATTAAGAAGGATCTTTCAATGTCAACATCCAAAAAATAAATAAATAAAAATCAATGAACCTTAACAAACTAGCATATGGTTTTAGCACCTAGAATGACAGAGGCTGAGAGAAAGCGGCAGAGAAGGTACATTCTATACTGTTCAGGATCTTACAACAACAACAATAATTACTATTATTAAAATACAAAACTTACAATGAAGGGAACTGGTGCATCAAGAAAATCCAGCATTTTCCCAGGTAGAATCTGAAGAAAATTAAAGGAACTTAGAGAATTACATATATAGGATTCAGAAATACACACCAGACTGTGTAGTGTTCAAACACCAAACTGTGGGTATAAGTACAAGAAAAGAGCAACGTCAAAGAGAGTAGTTGGTAGGTCAAAAAGGAAAATTTATATAAAAGAAACCCACAAGTTATGCTGAGTTCACAGAAAATTTCAAAATATGATTTACATTTAGCATATCTATTTTTTATTTTATTTTTAAATTTACAGTAAATACATCAGTAAGAAAATATCCACTTACAGGTAGCATTAAACTCTGCCATTGAAATGGACGAATCATGGGTATGATAGATAACACTATAGCTGATAGAACACCCTGCATTTGTTAAAAGTGTCAAATAGTCAAAATCTGAAAATTAAAAAAAGAAAAGAAACAAATTTATTACTGAAAGCAAATTACAGGTCTCAGAAATAAAAATAATATTCCGATACAAGTACTAAACTTACCAGATTAGGGCACACTACTATCACTTGCTTTTCCAGTAATACTCCCGCAACCAATGCCAAAATCTAGCAAAAGCACCATTGACTAATTAACAAAAGTACACAAGAAAGTTTACTATAGGGTGAGAAGGGGAGCTGGGGAGAGAATGCTCATTGACTAATTAACTCAGTGCAGGCTTACCATACAAAGTCAGCCCATATGAGAGTATGCTCATAATTAAATTGTGAAGTATAAGTGTACAGTTGCTACAAAATTTACCACAAATTTTTCTGAACCTCAATACACTATCTACCACGTTAAGGTAAATCACCTGAAAAGGTCTTAAAGCTGAATCATGAACATCACTGTCAGTGGCAGTACCAATCTATCACTACACTGACTGAAATATGTAGATGATGATGCGTGGACTTTTTCCAGAGTTGTACTGTCTCAAAAGGTTTAGGAATTTTATAGGTAAAGTATCTTGTTGTCTGATCCTAGGGGCTATGAGAACATATTTGTTGCTCTTTCAGTTTGGAAAAGAGAAAAAAACACTCAGTAATAGCAGGAAGGCTCACACCAATTCTGTTATGAGCTTCCTATTATCAGATTATCTTTCCAAAGCCAGATCTGTTGGCACACTCCTGTGAATCCTTCATTCCGAGGTTATTGATCATAAGAAGGTGAAAAAGAGACCCGTGCCTCACACAATGAAAATAAATATTGCTTATCATGGAAAGAAAAATATAACATAGAAAAATTATTTAACACAGCTAGACTCAACTGAACCATTGAGCTTACACTTTCAACAGAGAGAACTCGGCAAACTGTAGCAGTCGTCCACAATGATAGTGAAAGCGCCTCCTCATCAGCAGCCAACTTTGCATCAACCTTACAATTTACAAAGTTGAGACTTGTTGAGTGAGTATTTGAAACAAAAGGAAAAGGACGAAAGTTGAACAAAGTGCGATCAAACAATACCTCAGGATTTTCGGATGAATCTAAATATTTTTCATCAAAACCAAGGGCAGCAATTGGAGGTCGCTTATACTGGGTAGCCTGTAGATGTTCAAGAGGTTGAAAAACTAATTCGCTTCCTCGTTCAGGAAGAGGCAGAGCATGAAAACCACATACAATCTGTAGCAAATCGTTTTTATTCTCCTATCATAGAGAGTAAAAACATACACAACCATCAAAACAAAATCAAAACATCACCTAAAACATGAATTGCATCAAAATCTACAACATTGATAGACTCACCCTAGCCCATGCCATTATCAAGTCATCGCTGAACTCTCTCTCACAAGTTGAGGAAAGATCATCTTCATCATCCTCTGAAAAGCTTCTAGCTGGACTGCCACAGATAACAATAATTACTGAAGTATTACTTAAGAAGGATAAGAACCATTAAGTAACACGCTACAAAGATTCAGAGATACATTAGAGTAGCAAAGATTTTCCAAGTACTATGTATTCTCATATAAAAGCACATATACACTGAACACAGAAAAAAGTTCTACTATTTTATGTCTTAAGCATAAAATGAAATATGAACAAGATTACCATATATTTATCACCTGAACAGAGATTCAGAACTCCCGAAATGCTCCAATGTGTGATTCCTAGAAGAGAAAGATGTCCTAAGTTCTGGAGAAGGATGACCATTTCTGGATAATGAAAAGGGAAAATAGTAATAATTGTCTATTAGATAATATTTTCACCATAAAACTGACATATAAAATGGTAAGATACTCGTATATTTACCACCTAAATAAAGATTCAGAACTCCCAATACTCTCTCGTGAAGTATGGCCATTTGTGTAACTTCCGAATATTCTGTCTGAAGTGTCTGAGGAACCACAGTCATCAAAAAAATGTGAATCCTTTCTACCATCCTTATCTACATAGCGTACTTGAATAAAATCCGGAGCCTCACTAGCAGAAGCACTTTCCGGGGACTGAGGTTCCCAAATCTTGAGTGTAGAAGTTGGAGTCTCATCATCTGGTATATTTCCTGCAGCAACAGCTGTAAGAGCTATTGCACTGTTAATAGGGATTGCAGACCTCATCCAATTATCACATGGATCTGTCTCAGGGGAGTCCTCGCCATAATTCACTTCATCATCTATTTTGTCCATTGAAGGGGCATAGCCATTGAGGCTCATTCCACTAACAAATTGTGTAATTCGACTCAGGCGCTCCTGTTGAATGATACTGCATCCAAGTAAAAGATGGTGCATTGCTTCAAAATTCGTATATTAAAAAAGGCCAAGTTAAAATGTCAATTACTAGAACTATAAGTTGTATAACCATTAGAATAATATCTTACCTGTTCAACATCTCGTAATGTAACTCAAAAAAAGGATATTTGGATAACACACAGTAGCACCGAGGTGCAGAAACCAAAAAACGGAAGAGTCCTCCAGATGAATGAGGAAGAGGTGATGTGATGCCTAAAATAGCAGGAGGCCTCTGAACTATTTCGGACACATGTAGGCAAACACCATAAAGTGTTGCATTGTCAGCTACCTGATCAAAGGGTAAACCTTTTTAGTAACCACATGTGTTAAAAGAATTATATGAATACCACACTGTGAAAGGAAGAATGATGCAGGAGCATACAGTAGTATAGATCTTTAAAACATAAAAGATAAATAAGTACCTTGAGTGAAAAGATAAATGCTAAATCATCTTTGCCTAAATGCTCCTGTCGAGGATATAAATAATTGAAATGTTATTAAGTGTTACTTCTGAAAAGTTAAATCTCTATTGTCTTAATGTATATATATGCAGACATGTTTATATATGATAAATATATACATATATATTGACTTGATAACAGCACACACCCAACTACAATTTTTGTTACTGGTAACCATCAAACAGACACTGAGTTCTGTACTTCAAAAGGAAATTAATAGATCTTGGTGAGGTATGTGCTATAGGAAAGAGTAGTGAACATATCGTACCTGTCCATAGACAATTTGATTAAGGTCACTCAGTGATGGAGTCTTCTCCATTAATCGTGCCTGTATAATGAAAATTCACAGGGGTCATACAGCATACATCAGTATAACAACTGTTACAAGATTATAAGATAAATGGAATATTATATTATCAAAGGAGGCATATCAAACCTTAACCCCTCCAGGAAAACAAAAGGAAGCTAAATCTTTCAAACGCATTGCTAGCTTCTTCCCAGGAGGATATTTAAAAAGTACCTGTGAACAAAAAATAGGTATCTTATCTTCTCCCACCAGAAGAGGACAAGAAAGGACTGTCTATTTACGTAGCATGTAAAATTCTTGCAATGATTAAGAAATGAATACAACCATACTCTATTTTCTTAATTTACTATGTTAGCTTACAATGTCTTTCCATTGAAGAAAATAAAACATTGTATCTACAAGAAGAAATCATTAGAAAGCATGGGGAAAAAAAATTAGTATTTCAGGAGCACAATGATCTTTAAATATATACACAATTGTTCAAAACTAAATGTGAGAAATTTTGCCATATCCATAACTCAGTCATATACGCTGTTGAAAACAGAAAACAGAGTTTTGCACCAAGAAAAGAACAGAAAAGAGGATTGCAGGAAGCTTCATAAGCAGTCATGAATTCAACCTGAGGTTCTAATGTTGGGATGGGGGGTCCTTTCTGCTGCAGTAATTTCATGTCAGTAATTCCATAGCTTATCATGTCCGTCTCCCATTTCTTTCTTTTGATGAATGCTGCCTCAGCAGTTTGAAGATTAGCATCTGGATGAAGCCCCGCAATTATAAAATGCTCAAAGAGTGAAGCTGGCTCCTGATAATTTACATGACTCTGCAATGGCATGATCATAAACTTTAGCTAACAACTTCACAAAAAATATATCCCTAATGAATTACATTACAGGCAGCAACAAGAGGGAGGGGGTTTTCCAGTATTAGATTTGTAGACATGACTGCATATTTTATAAGAGTCTACATTATCTGATAGCAGATCATATATCCCTTTGACATATAAGACAGGTATTTTTTTTTTTTTTTGAGCAGACATATAAGACAGGTTGAAACTGATATTTCCTCTGAAGAAGAAAATAGTTGTAAACAAAACTAACTCTCTGACACAATAGACTAAGAACCTATGCTTGCTATATCTTGAAAGCATGAAGCCATCGGATATTCGGATAGTACAATTCTTTCTCCAGTTTTTCCTTTCTAGATAAATAACAATGAACTGAACAAAATGTACTGAACAATGTGAGAGGCCAGCCACACAGCACATACACGGCTATCTTTTCAACCATGACTAAAGAAAATCTAGAGTAACAGCATTATGAACTCAGGTTTAGTGCACATAGTAGAAGAAAACACCTTTGATTTGGAGTGAAGCCGATACCACTGGCGTTTTTGGTTTGCCAAAACCTCAGGATTAAAATTCATCCGAGAATCATCCTGATTGGTCCCCCATCTCCAAGCCTTCTGCATCTGGTTTTTCAATTTCTGAAAGCTATTACTGCGCTTGGGTCTAGTGGTCACAACTTCACTTTGGGCCCGCCTATGCCCCGGTGCCAATGGCGGCATATGTGGACTATTGAGGGGTTCTCCTGCCACTCTAAATGCCTCCTCAGACATTTGCTGCAAAACTGGAATGGGGGACGAACCCCCCTCCTCATGCCCTTCAGCATCTTCTTTTGCATCCATTTCAAACACTTGGCTCATCTCTGTAAAGCCTCATTTCACCAAATGAATACACTTCACCCCATTGCTTACATGAGCCCAGAACCCAGCTTACCAGCATAACTTACACCCAATTTCACCAATTTTGATTTCTCACAACTTCTGCAACATACCACCTAACAAAAACACCCAAATATGCAATAACAAAAGAATTTGAATTGGGTTTTCTCCTTGAATGTGTTTGTTCCTCAATTCCTAAAATACCCAAATCACATCAACACTCAATATACTCGGACAATCAAAACACTCGTCTCCTCACCGGCTGAACTTCTCTATTTGCATGCAATTCCCAACGTACCATGAATGAAAACAAAAACCCTGAAGATCACAAACAATGTGAAACAAAACATGTGAAGCTTCTCCAACACAACCCTAACACAATGCAATAAATAAGAGACACCAAGCGTTTGTGGTTCCCCAGTTTCAAGTTTGGCAACGTCATCATGATTTGTAACCGCAATAGAAGATGGAATTACAACGGCATCAAGGATATAAATGGCATTATATGAAAAAGCAAAGCATGCAAAACAAGGAAGATGATGATTAGTACCTGTAAATGGTTTTTGTTCAGGCGAAAGAAAGAGGATGGTGCTTGAGATTTGGGGAGAGAAAAGAAGGAGAGAGGGAAAGATGGAGAGTTGCTATATATAGGAAGAGTGGGATTTACGGAAGTTGAGACATAAGAGGAGAGAACATGGTTTCGATCAAGAAAAGAAAAGACAAGACAATACAAGTACAAGTCCATGGGGTGGGAGACAATATTTAGATGATTTTCAACAATATCGTTTAACCCCTCTTTTATTGTTTTTTAAGGTGTGAAATTTCTCGTTTTATTCAATTTCAATTACCATCAAGGTGATCAAGTAATCTCAATATGATAATATCCAAAACAAAAATCAATGTGATCGGACCATATCAAGCAAGTCAAATTCCGATTAAAATCCTAAACACAACAGGAATTGTATGATCAACTTACTACAACTCAATTTCACCGATAACACACATCTTGAGTGCCGCAATGTTCACCCTTTTGTGTACTTTTAATCATAACGTACGTACGTGCGTGGAGCTGCATTGCCAGTATGGTCACTAATTGACCAATGAACTTTGTTCATTCATCTTTAGATTTAGATACAATGATTGAAAATATAACAACTTTATTTAAGAGTGGTTTAACATGAATTTCTTGATCGGTTGATGACCAGATTATATTGATTGCTAACAGGGTATGAAATAAATAAATATAGTTCTGCTTATGATATTACCCAAAACTTGACTTCCTAAACTACCCTAATTATTAGGATCATATCGTCAAATGATTTCACACTTCCATGCATGATAGCTGAAGCATGCACGCATGAGTTGCCCAAACCCAATAATGGTTAGTAGGGAAGCTTGTACGTACATTCATGTATTCACAACAACAATAGTAAGCAATATGCACTCGATCATTAGGGGTGTGACTAAATCATGCCCATATATGACTGACATGACTCACATTTCCGTCATACCCCATCAATACTCACTAATACCCTCATTTTGTGGTAATTGATAAAAAGCGCATGACTCTTTCTCAAAATACATATTTTATTGTCTATCTTTTATTTCGACTTGTGTCTCATAATGTCATTGACATCCTAAAGTAGCAAAAGGCAACAATTTTTGTTTTTCTCTGATATACAAGTGAGTTTGTGTTGGCAAAAGACTATTGCTTCATCACCATGCACATTGAGTGAAAAGAGAGCATCCAAGTCATATGGCCATTTTGCAATTGGTGTTGAATATTAATTTATATAAAATTAATATT
>NC_020492.1:6951981-6976708 GCF_000184155.1 Fragaria vesca subsp. vesca
TTTGGTAAACTCCGGCTCACTTCTCACTCAGTCTCTCCGCCACGATCCAATTTCAATTTCGATTTTCAAAACCCTAACCCCTCCCCCATCTCCCCAATCCTCCCCCCAAACCCTAACCCTAACCCAATTCCCCAAAACCATGCCGATTTCTTGAAACCCTAGCCCCTCCGATTCTCGATTCTTCCTCCGTCCCCGCCATGAATTCGGGCCCCATTGACATCAGCTCCGACGAGGACGCGTCTCTCCACCGCGACGTCGATGACGACAGCGTCGACTGGCTATCCAATCTCATCGAGTCCGCCGACAGCAAGTTCGACGACGACGACGACGACGTCGTGGTGATCGGCGAGGTCAACGGCGCGTCAAAGAAGGAGGTCGACGACGATTGTGTGGTCTTGGATGGCGACCCGGACAAGGCGGTTTCGGTTGAGGACGACGGGTCGGGTAGCGGGTCGGACGATTTGGTTGTGGTGGGCGAGAAGGGTCAGGTATTGTCTTGAAAAATTGTGATTCTATTTGTATGGAAATTTGTGTTTGTTGTTTTTTTTTTTTTTTTTTTTTTTTTTTTGTCTTTCTGGGTTTTGCGTTTTGCGGTTTTTATAATCAGAAGTAGAGAGGTTAGAGATAGAGAGAAGTAAATGCTGGACGTTTTTTGTTGTGAATTTGAGTAGAAAGAAATCTAAAACGGTTGACATGAAGGTCTTGGAAACTGGTATAGAATCGAAGAGATTGATTTCTTTCCTATTGAACATGAAGTACATTCCAAATTAGGCTAATGGGATTATTGGGACATGATTGTTTGATATGAATGAAGAACAATCTAGTAATGGTTTTTCCGTTTCTGGTTTGTTGTTTTCAGTGAGGGGAATTTGATTGTGGATGCCGTAATCTCTTGGTTGTTTCTTGAAAAAGGAGAGGTTTAAGAGAACCTGTAAGTTTGGGGTCTTGTTTAACAAGCCCTCGGAGATTGTGGTTAAGGTTAGCTAGCTTGCTTGGGTAACTAGTGTAGTGATCCATTTAAAGTGTTGTTTGTTTCACGCATGACAGGATAGAAAAAAGGTCTCATAATGTTTCCCCAAATCAGGTTGTTAGTTGCAATAAAGCTGCATAGTTTTGCCTCATGGTGAATTCTTGCAGGATTTCAGCACCAATGCTTGAGATGGCAAAATACATGGACCTTTGGCTAGCTACTTCAGCTGCCGGGTTTGAGATAACTCCTTTTTTACTTGGAGTGACAAGTAGCAACCTGATCTGGGGTCCATGGGAGGTACCATCAAAAGAGAGTTCTTATTCCTGATATCAGTTATAGTATTTCTTTTTTGTTTGATGAAAATAGTATGCACTATTTCGATTTTGCTCCTGTTGATTTACCATCAACACTTTCTAGTTTATCACAAACTTCAATTTGAAATTCTATGGTTTTGGAGAAGCTTTTCGTAGATTATACATGGCTTAGGTTATCTTTGTGTCATTTGCATGTCTGGTGGCGTAATATTATGGTATTCCCTTGTTATATTTTATGATAAACATAGTTTTATGTGCATGATCTTAATACGTCATATGATTGGATGCCTTAGTTTTCCAATTGCTTTGAAAGATGTGGGACCATTTTGTTTCTTGGTTAATTCATGATATTTTTCTTGTTGCAGATAGCATGCAGAGATTACCCTCATCCACGACATCTTTGTGCCAAATTCCCTTTCACTTCTACTCCACATGAGAAGCACTGTAACCTGGTAAGTTTATTCTTATGATCCATGTATTCATAGAACATTATGCTATTTATTGTGCAAGGTTAGCAACTTACCACTGTGATTATCTGAAATGCAGTGTCACTGTTATGTCTGCGACTCTTTGGCACCCTGTGTACATTGGGGCATTGGTATCTCGCATATTGGCCATTGTCATGCCACTGAGAAAGTAGATATGTGGAAAGTAATGAGGAGAAATTTCAAGATGGGGAGAAGTGCTTCAATGCCAGCTATAAAAGTATCTTTGGCTGTGCCTCAACTTAGTCAAGTTCCACCCAGTTTGGCACCCAACTCTATACTGCAGACTCAGGTCTATAGGCCATCTACCATCCCTGCTATCTCCAGAGCCAGCCCCAATGTGCCAGCACCTACCTCTATACCACTGAAGCAGTTCCCGAGGTCAACTTTGATCCGTCCATGCCCCTCAACCCCCGTTGTAAATTCTACTGTCAGGAATCCAGTTAGAAGCAACCAACAAAGATTTCTTTCATCAAAGAATGGAGTCCAACCAGCTTCTGTCCAACCATCTTCAGCTTCTCAGCAGTTGCTTAGTAATGTTCAAAGGAGTAGCAGAGCTCAGAATATTGGTAATGAAGGCCTTCATTGTACCTCTTCACCAACAATGTTCAAAAGAGTAGGGCATGTTCGGGGTTCTTTGGCAAAGAACCAATCTACATATGGTTCAACATATAACAGCAATGTTAATCCATCGCAGTATGGTGTGGTAAATAACAACGGCTATGCCAATCCATCACAATATGGCAGAGTTCCCTCCTCTATGGTAGCATCAAATGACAGAATCTGCTACAGTTGGCAGGAGGTTCATAACAGCTTGAATCAGATGCCCTCCCTGCCCATGGGCAGTGGCATTGTTGGAAGTACATTGCCTCCCCAGCAGTACAGTCAACCTATTCTGCAGTCAGCTTATAGCCAAAATGTTCAGCAAGGGAGTCAAGTTCAAAATGATGGCCAAAATTTCTCGCAGTATGGGATTCAAAGTCAAAATGATAGCCAGAACGTCTCTCTGCAAGGGATAGGTGCAAGTGCCGCTGTGGACTTGGGGTTTTCAGATTGCAACTACAGTTGGATGAACAACACCAGTCAAAGCGTTCAGCAACCTCAACCTCCCATCGAAAATTCTCAAGTTCAAAGCACCGAGGATGTATATGGGTCAGATATCCAGTCCAATGGCTACCCTAATCTCAAGGGTTTTGAAAGTGACTTCGACTACTGGTTATCGGAGAATCAGCCAGTTCCACCAGTAACAAATGATTCTGTTTCTGTGCCATCTCAACTGGATCTCTTGTCTCCAGGGCCTCCTGTTGTAGACCCGGGGATGCTTTATTTTGATTTTGAAACCTCTTTCAACAGTCTCACAGAGGTGTAGCTGACTGTCGGTCACTCCTTTGTGCTTCCGTTAAGAGAATGAAGGCTTGCAGAGGTTTTAGGGACTCTTACCTTTTGGTGGTTTAGAATAGAAGGAAGCTTAGTTAACCCCCGTCTGGAGGTCAAATGTAATAGTTATAAAGCAGGCTATGGGTAGCACTGTATAGTCCTTTTGAAGCACACTGGTGTACAAAGTATCCCCTAGGTTGGAGTCTTGCAGATGCTGTATAGTGGTTGTTCCAATATTCTCCTATTCTATTAATTAATCTTCTCCCCATTTCTGAATTTTCTAGTTTATGCATCATTTCTAGCATGTTCATCTTAGTCTTGGACCCTTTTATGTGATTAAAGCAATGAGAGGTTGTAAAAGAATATAAGAGCAAAACAAACGTAGCACCTTTTGAAAGCGCACATCCAAATTTCCAAAACCTCTGCCAATTCATGGAACCCAAAACCCTGGAGTATAATCCCCAAAACCCAGAACCATGTTCATAACCCTCGATCATCTTCATCCTAGTAATGCTTGCTGCTATCCACCAAAACATCACCCGAACCCAGTTTCAGTTCTCTCGAAGTTACTCTGCTGCTTATGCAATCAGTCTCCAAAACACCTCCAAAAACTGGCAACAACTCAGAGAGGAAAAACTGACCGCAAGCACATTCGCCGCAGCTGTCGGGTTCTGGCCTCGCCAGAGAGTCCGGCTCTGGCGGGAGAAGATCGGAGCAGTTAAGCCCTTCTCCGGGAACCTATCTACCTCCTGGAGCAACATCAAGGAAGAAGAAGCTCTACATAGGTACAAGATGATAACCCAACACAATGTTTCTTCTGTTGGGTTCCGAGTCCACAGCAAAGCTGATTGGCTCGCAGCTTCAGCTGATGGGATGATAGACTCGAGTGGAGTATTGGAAATCAAGTGCCCATTTTTCGATGGGGAGAAGAGCAGGGCGTGGCCATGGCTGCGCATACCGGCGCAGTGTGTGCCCCAGGCGCAGGGGCTGATGGAGATTCTAGACAAGGAGTGGATGCATTTCTATGTGTGGACTTTGAATGGGAGCAGCTTGTTCAAGTTGTATAGGGACAGGGAGTATTGGGGTGTTTTGGAAGAGGCTCTTTCGGATTTTTGGTGGAAGCATGTGGTGCCGGGGAGGGAGGTTTATGGGAATAGGGAGAAGACGGTGAGGAGGACGCATTTGCTGTTGAAACCGTTCCGGCCGGCGGAGAGGCATGAGATGATTGAGCGTATAGTTTGTGAGAGTAGAAGGATTGTTTGTAGGTCTGAGTTGTTGGTGCGTGAAGTTCATGGCAGAATGCAAAATTGATGTGTTCTCATGCCTTGGGGTCATGTTGTATAGACAATTTTTTGTGTTTAGAATACAATTCCCATTTGATTGTGGGTGATTACGGTTTTGTAGGTTAAGCTTTTCCGAGGTTGTTACCAAATATTCCTTATAATTCTTGTAGTCGCAATGTTCATGACATTGTGGATTTTGTAACCGAGTAAATATAAAGAGTTTTGTGTTTACTCGTAAGACATGAATTTAATAAAATCATTAAACTTAAGTTTTGGGAACCTAAACTATAACAATATAAGATTTAGACGATTAATCGACTTAGAACGATAATGAATATTGTTCTTGTTGTTTATGTTTTATTATAATTTTACACTAATGAAAAATATCAAAGCCACTTTCTTTTAAATGATGATTTTCTAGATGAATTCACTCTCAATGAAAAACTTAAACATTATCTTTTGACGGATGAAAGAAATTTAAAACGATCTAATTGATTCATCAATCTATTATCTCTAATTTTTATTTTTCTTTACCCATATTACACACATTCAAGCATTGTGGTGACCTAAACTGTGGCTTGTGGTGGTGTCGAACTCCACAATAACAATTACTCGAAGCAGAGAAGAAATAAGACAAGAAAAAAGAGAGAAAAAGTAGTGAACATTCTAGTGGTTAGGGTAATATGGTCACCATGACATGGACTCCAAACTACATAGAAGAAAACAAGCCCTGTGCCCTCTGCTTCTTTTGCTGAGTTGCAGGACACACAAGTAGTAGAAGAACAAACTAGTTGAGAAGATCAGAAGAACCGAACCCAGAGAAGCAAAAGCAATGGCACTATGGATGGAGAAAGGCGCCGAACCCCAAACCGAAAGCGAAAGGGCCGACCTTGACGCCATCGCCGCCCTCAAAGAATCTGCTGCTATTGAACTCAAGGTCCTCTCTTTTCTCTCAACAACTAAACAACTTTGTTATTCTTCTGTGTTCTTTGTGTTTATAGTTGTACTGGGTGTTTGCAGGAGAAGGGCAATGAGTTTGTGAAAAAGGGTAAGAAGCATTACTCGGATGCCATAGACTGTTACACCAGGGCTATCAATAACCAAGCTTTGAGCGACCCAGAGACGTCTGTTTTGTTTTCCAATAGAGCCCATGTCAATCTTTTGCTTGGTAACTACAGACGCGCTCTTACTGATGCTGAGGAGGCTATTAGGCTCAGTAACAGTAATGTTAAGGTAGTTTACTAGTTCTGCTTGAACATGTTCTTGTTCTCAGCTAAAGTTTGGATTTTTTTGTGTGTTGAGTGAATTGGGTGTTGGTTTTAGGCATTGTACCGAGCTGCGAAAGCCTGTTTGTCATTGAACTTGTTGGCTGAATCGATTTCGCATTGTAAAAAAGGGCTTGAAGTTGACCCAAGTAATGAAGGGTTAGAGAAGCTGTTAGGGCAGGTTGAGGCTAAGAAGATGGAACTTGAACAGCGGGAGGCTCAAGTCTCCAAGGCTCTTTCTGAGGCTAAGGTGTGATTATTATGCTTCTTTGATCATAGTCATCGTACAGTTATGAATAGGCTGTTTGTGGTGTTTATGCTGAAACTAGTTATTTGTTATTTGTTGAGCAGGACATTGTTTCTGCGATTGAAAAGAGAGGCTTGAAGGTTGGGAAGCCAATGTATCAAGAACTTACTGGATCAAGAAAGCCTGTATTGGACAAGAATAGTATTCTTCATTGGCCTGTTCTTCTTTTGTATCCAGAGGTTATGTCCAGTGACTTTATCGAGGATTTCTGTGAGACGGAAATGTTCTCGCCTCATCTTGATATGATATCCTTTCTTTTAAAGTGTTTCCTGACATTTTAAAGATGAATTTGTGGATGAATGCTTTATGTTGTATGCTATGCTTTTCGACAAATGTGGATTTTGTTATGTCCTGAACTCCCAAACATGTTTTCAGAAAGCGCCCCTCCTTTGCCATGGGATGAGGAACACAATTATGCCCGTGATGCTGTTGAAATATACTATGAAGTAAGCCATTTTATTTGAACGTGAATTTGTTTTCAAAGTCCCTCTGCATGTATGTATAATGTTTTGTTTATTTCAAGAGTTCCTTCTTCGATAGACTTTTGTAGATTCTTCCATATTGCATTTTTTCAGCAAATGATTCTTTTAGTTAGAGTGCTCTTCTATTTTTTTCTGGTTTCTCATGATTTTGACTTGTTGAGATTAATTGGCTAATTCAATTAAGCAATTCCACCATACCAATCATATGAACTGGTGATAGTTAGAATATTAGGATCATGCTATATTTTTTGCTAGATCGTTAGTGGACTCTGGCATGCCTGTTGGACATCAGATTGTGATTAGCTTGTAGGTTTGTCTAGTTCCCAACTATCAGGACATGAATTCACAGCTGCCTTGTTGATATAGGTCAACTATTGAAACAGGTTAATCCTCTTTTCAGCTGCACTATGATATTAAGTACAAATGTAACAACTAGCTCTTTTTTGGGGATTTATTGGTGCATGCCTGTGTATTTGAACTTATATAGAACTAGCCCTCTCATTTTCCTTTTTCCTGAAGGCTTGTCGAATGCATATTCAAGTACTGTAAGTAATGATTTTCTGTATCATTAAAGGTCGCATTAGTTGCTCGTTTCTAATTCCTCCACCCTTTGTTTACCAGGCTAAATCGGGAGATCCACTGTCAAAGACAAAGATTCTTCGGTATCTCCTAGAGGGAACTCCAGCGTCCAATTTAGAAAGCATGGTTGACAAGGAAAAAGAAGCAACTGAAAATTCTAAGTTTGGCAGCTCAGCAGGTAGGCATTCAGCTACTCTATATACCATATTTGTTTTCCTATTTCTGTACCTTTTATCTGTAGTTCATTAATATGCGTTTGAGCATTCAGCTATTAGGCAATAAATCAATCAGCATCATGGTTTGTCTGAAAGCTTATATTGTCAGCGGTCTGTGGATATAGCTTCTCCTATTCATGTACTTGTTAGAGTATCAGTGCAGAAATCTTACACACTTTGGCAACTTTGTTTATCTTACTTTAGACTTTTACACCTGTGCTTTTTTTATGAAATTCGCTGTGCTATGTCTTGGGTGTTCAAGTCACTACATATAATTATCTTTTCACTTGGCTTTAGGATTTAATTTTCGATTCATTTGTGTTTGTAGATTGTATGTGCTCGTGCTGATACAAGTTTTGAGTCTAGTATTTGAACTAGTTATACATCATTTTATGAAATTCGTCGATACTGATGCACTACATACTATCTGACCTATCTCAGTTCATTTGGGAGAGCTGATAGTTATCTCTTACTTTTGATGCATCTTTTATTTCTGTTCCAACTAAATGCAGTATGCAATATATCAGTTTGGCAAACTGTTTCTTATAGCTTATTTAAGTTATTCCTTTAGATCATTCCAAAAGAAAAAATATTCCTATGGTCAGCTTTATACTCACTCATTGCAAAGAAAACTATACAACACCCTCTCTGTATGTTTTACTTTGCTCCACAGGGTTTGCTAATCTTCCTTCATCTGTTGTGCCTCAGGCAAAGGTTCCTCCAAATGGGTCAAAGTAAATGAGAAAAGAACACTCTACGATATTCTAAAAGAAACTAATTTCATTATTCAAGGGATTCCAGGTGGGCATATAACACTCATTTATTGTTGAGTCAAGAAGTTTTCATTTTTTGAAATTCTTGTTTCCTTAACGCTACTCTTTGCCATGCGTGCAGTATTCGCTGTTGTTTCTAAAAGATCCAGCTTCTACAAAGAGTTCAGAGCCGGTGGCTGGGCTCTTCCACAGTAGGCTGCATTTTTCACGATACTGAGTTCCTGGTTTGGTTCCTATTGAATTACACAAACGGAAATGATCCTCTCCTGAGCTATTCCCCTCTGAACCTGCCTAAGTTTTCGATGACAAAGGTGCCTGTAAAACCACATCAAACGGCTTATATCAATATATATTTATTTATCTTCTTTTTATCTAGATTCATGCTTGAGGCTAAAAACAAGTCACTCACCAAACCCTATAGTGAAAACTCAAAAGCAAATGATAGCTAGGTATGGCAAGGAGTCATGGTTTTCGTTACACACGACTGCCTTTGTACCACCCATTTCAGAATGAAGGCAAGGGAAGTCGCAATCTTTGCCATATGTTTGCTTATTAGTCAAGTTAGTTCTTACACCATCAACCTAAAATATAGGCCATCTTTTTGTTGAATCAAGTCTTTTCCTTCTTTGTCGAATCTCTCTATTCTGTGGACTTCTAATTTTCCTCGCTCTCTAATTGACACTTCAAAATAGTTCTACACGGAATTAACCTAGTGTTTTAGGTATTTAGCAGGAGCAGCTGTGTGATATATTTACGTAAACAAATAGTGTGTTTAATTTCTCTATATTTAGTAGTGTTTAATATCTCCAGGAACGAGAAATTAGAAGCAAAAGAGGAATGAAATTTTAATTTCTGATCAAAGAAAACGAAATTTCTTTTCCAACTGGCGTATTTATAAAATTTATAACGTGTACTTAAAACATTCACTTCACTTGGTATGTTTTTTTAGAAGAATTCACTTCACTTGGTATAGAAATCGAATTCCTCACGTTATATTTTAAATACAAAAAAAGGAATTAATGCAAATGTTCAGAGCCAATATGCCAAGTAATAAACTGTAATCCCTATATAGATGGAAAACCAGTCGTCTACTCCATATTCCGGAATCTCCTCCTGATTCTCCCATTCATAACCAAATACAAGGAATCTTCCCTTTCTCACTATATAAAACCTTAAACCATATATTCCTTTCTTACAGATTCTCTCCCTAGTCTATACCCTCCCTCCACATCTCTCCCTACAATGGCAGCCATCACTTGCTCCGCCACCGACCTCCAGCCCCTCCTCGGCCCCAACGCCACCGCGGCGGCAGAATACATCTGCAGCCGCTTTGGTGCCATGTCGAACAAGTTTGTCGACACGGGTTATGCAATTGACAACACGTACCTTCTCTTCTCTGCGTACCTTGTTTTTTCCATGCAGCTCGGCTTTGCTATGCTCTGCGCCGGCTCCGTTCGTGCCAAAAACACCATGAATATTATGCTCACCAACGTCCTCGACGCTGCCACCGGCGGCATCTTCTACTACCTTTTCGGGTTTGCCTTCGCCTATGGAACTCCCTCCAATGGCTTCATTGGCAAGCAGTTCTTTGGCCTCAGCCATTTTCCTTCCCCCTCTTTCGACTACGGCTTCTTCCTCTACCAATGGGCCTTTGCCATTGCGGCTGCCGGAATCACTAGTGGCTCCATAGCCGAACGGACTCAGTTCGTGGCCTATTTGATATACTCATCTTTCTTGACAGGGTTTGTGTACCCTATTGTGTCACATTGGTTTTGGTCTTCCGACGGTTGGGCTAGCCCTGCTCGTGCTGAGAATCTCTTGTTTGGTTCCGGTGTGATTGACTTTGCAGGCTCCGGGGTTGTGCACTTGGTCGGAGGCATTGCCGGATTGTGGGGTGCCCTGATTGAGGGGCCTAGGATCGGCAGGTTTGATCATGAAGGCCGGTCCGTGACAATGCGTGGACATAGTGGCACATTGGTTGTGTTGGGGACTTTTTTGTTGTGGTTTGGTTGGTATGGTTTCAATGCAGGTTCTTTTCTCAACATATTGAAGGTTTACGGTGATAGTGGATCTTCCTATGGACAATGGAGCGCTGTGGGAAGGACTGCCGTGACAACCACCTTGGCCGGATGCGCAGCAGCATTGACTACTCTATTCGGAAAGCGCATGCTCTCCGGGCATTGGAATGTCACCGATGTTTGCAATGGCTTGCTTGGCGGGTTTGCAGCTATCACATCTGGCTGTTCTGTGGTTGATCCTTGGGCAGCAATTATTTGTGGGATTGTGGCTGCTTGGGTTTTGATAGGTTGTAACAAGCTTGCCGAGAAGTTGAAGTTTGATGACCCTTTGGAGGCTGCACAACTTCATGGAGGGTGTGGGACTTGGGGGATCATATTCACGGCCTTGTTTGCCAAGAAGGCTTATGTGAATGAGGTCTATCCAGGGCACCCGGAGAGGCCATTTGGATTGTTTATAGGCGGCGGTGCCAAGCTGTTGGCTGCGCATTTGGTGCAGATTGTGGCGGTAGCTGCGTTTGTGAGTGTAACAATGGGGACATTGTTTTTCTTGCTGCACAAGTTGGAGCTGTTGAGGATTTCATCAGACGACGAAATGGCAGGAATGGATGTGACAAGTCATGGGGGATTGGCTTATGTCTATACTGATGGAGATGACATGAATTCTGGATATATGGTTTCTAGGGGTGGTCCTCCAAATGTTTGATTTGATGATCCTAGCTAGTAAACTTTAAATTCAATATGCATGTGTATAGAGTTCCGGTGGGTAGTGATGTTGTAACTGGACTATGTTTAGAATTTAGATGCATTGCTTCATTTAGCTTCATTTTGCTTAGTTTATGTGGTGAAATTGTCGAGGTTAATTATAAAGCTAACAGTCCGTCATTTAGTATAACAATGGGTAGCTAAATATACCCATTTAGTGATGAGTTGGTCCGTCATTTTGCTGTGTTTGTCCTTCATTTAGGTTATTACAATGGGTAGCTTCATTTTGCTTAATTCCAACAGTCCGTCTACTTCAGTATAACCACCGGAGCCGAGCACTAATCTACAAATCAACTCTTGAATCACAAACTTTTCTTCCAAAAGAATTTTTACGGTCAAATTCCGGCAAGATATATCAAGATCATAGAGGTCACTGAGCCAAACACCAAACCATGTATACAACCATGTCATACACGGTTGGGTGTTTGGCCAAGTGACCTCTGTCATCTTGATATACCCTGGGAGAACTTGAGTCAAGACGTATTAAAAACGTAACCTGGGCCTCTTATTTATAAAGCTAGATTCGTTGTTATTTGCATACAAAAATATCAGATTTCTATCCGGATTAGGACAAGATTCTCCTAACCGAATAATGAAATAGAATCCTTATGTGATCTTGAAATCTTCACCCATCAATTACCCAATAGGAAAATAAAAGATATTTAAACCGTAAGTTTCTATTCTTCTTTTCTAAATGTACAAGAACAAGGTGCCCTTGGTCGTAAACGCCTAGAATAATATTGACATGGGAAAAAAGTCCAAACCGTATCTGACCTTTTAACGAAGCAAAGATTTGGTATCCCACCTTTCAAAAACTTCAAAACGGTATCCCACCTTTTGACCCCGACATAAGATCGGTATCTGGGGCTAACGGGAGATTTTGGCTCCGTTACAGAGCTTGCCAGGTGGCATCTTTTGCAGGGTATTTTCGTCTGTTCAGCCTCTCTCGCCAATTTATACCATAGTTGGCACCATGACCCTTTAATGGGGTCGATCGGTTTGAATCTGTTCTTAACAGGCGACAATGCAGCTACTCCGCGCATATTAGCTCTATTTTGTCTGCTCCTTCACAATGCAGAAGTTGAAACTAACAAAGGAAACAATTCCTGGAGCAAAATGAAATCAACAACCATCAAGTATTTCATATTGCAGCAAAGCATGTCGAGTTCCTCACCTAGTAATACTTCAGAAGCAAGTAGAAGCACAAAACAAGATAATACATTTCAGTATCGATTCCATATCAAAAGATTGAAACCATGTCAAAACTACTGGACTAACATGATCCCCCCTTTACAATCAGTAATCCACATGACGCAGACCATTACACCTATACTTTTGAAACTCATATCTTAAATTCTAATAAGCCATCAATGAAAAAGCTTCAATCTTCCCAAATATCTCCTCTCTGGTGTTATAAAACCTTACCAGGCTCTACGTTTTGACAGCACATTCCAATAAACAAAAACCTCATGCTAAGTGCTAACAATCAAACATGTTTTGTACAGAGATTGCCTTTCATTTTATTTTATTTTAGTACAAAGTGCAAACCAAAAGAAAGCAAAAAAATTTCTAACAGAATCAGAAAAAAGTCCAACTAAAAGTCTGAGATCAGGAAAACCAAAAACCAACGAATCAATACCCGAGTCCAAGAACAGCTATAAAGGATTTAAACCAACGAAACCCAGATATATTTGTGCTGAAACTAAGAGACGCTTAGATGTAATTAGCCAGATAGATATAGATTAGTACTTAGTACTTACCTGCAGTGCTTGACTCTGATACTGATATGCAACAGATGAAGAGAAAGAACAAAGTATAGAAGAAGAAGTGAAGCTTCCGGAAGTTTCAAGTTTCGGTGTTGGACTTTTGACTCGTTGCACAAGCATCGACGCGTGTACACAAAGTCCCACTGCTCAAACGACAAAATTCAAATTTGAGTTTGATCCTTGTGTTTCTCCTGTTTTAGAGCACCATCAAGATTATGATCGAGTGCCGCTCTATTCTTCAACTTCATATCAGAGCTATTCTTGTCATGTTACTGATGCACCATTTTATTCAAGTTTTCAGTCTCAAGGTAAGACTTCAAACCTTAACATCATTCTGCACAGTTGATCCAAGCAAATATTCCCATATCTCACGGGACTAGTTTTCTATTCACACTATGTTAAGGATTCTATACATCTTATGCAATGGACAATCACTTTGTTCCTCCCAGCCGTAAATCTGTTCTTTTGGTGGTAAATATGTTAACCAAATGGATTTGGCGCCAACTATGGTATACATTGGCGGGAGAGACTGAACAGACGAAAATACCCTGCAAAAGATGTCACCTGACAAGCTCTGTAACGGAGCCAACATCCCCCGTTAGCCCCAGATACCGATCTTATGTCGGGGGTCAAAATATGGGATATCGTTTTTGAAGTTTTTAAAAGATGGGATATCAAAACTTTGCTTCGTTAAAAGATCAGATACAGTTTGGACTTTTTTCCCTATTGACATATATCGAAGACACCTCAAGCCCCACGTTATAAAGAGGTAGACATCAGCAAATCTAATCTTATCAGGTTTGAACAAGATTTGATTAGAAATCCTATCTAGTCTAGGATACCAAACACGGCACAGAACCAACAGATTTGTTCAGAATCAGCTCAAAGTGGGCATTTCTTCCCCTTTGCCGTCTGTTTTTACTTTTTAGCGTGCACTAACTATATTCATTTATTTGTCCTGCTACAGTTTCCCCATCAATCTGTTAGGACTTAGGACTATCAAGGCTCTGTTCAACAGTTGCTATCATCCATGTATGAAGACTGGCAAAAAGATTGAAATGTGACTAGAAAGCAGAATACCAATACTGTTTACTCTTCTAACATGCAAAAACCTCTTTCAATACATGACATCCAACAAACCCGTTGGCGGTTCTACTTAAAAAAGCAGGCAGCAACATCCAGTTATTTTTCGGAAGAGTCGGTAAGAGGGATAAATAAAAACGAACAAGGCGCCTGTTTCATCCCATGTGAAACAGGCACTCTTACGCTTCTGTTGAAAGCACACACCGGAGGCATCCCCCTTCATGCATCAAATCAAATGCCTTGTTAATCTCCCCAAGGGTCAAAGTGTGGGTGATGTATTCATCAACTTTGATTTCCTGCAACAAGAGAGCATAATGTTCAAATTCATTTACTAGTTAATAAAGTGGAAATAAGATTGTTGAACACTTGTCAAAACATTTCTACCTTCTTCAAGTACTTCTCTACAAGCCACGGCACCTGTGAGCGGCTCTTGAAACCACCGAAGGCTGTTCCCTTCCACACACGACCAGTCACCAGCTGAAAAGGACGAGTTGATATCTCCTGCCCTGATGCTGCAACACCCACAATAACTGATGTTCCCCAACCCTGCAAGTTTTTTGACTGACCTCAATATTTGTTCTGTACATGATAAATCATCCATCAGTCAAAGCAGCACTTACCTTGTGGCAGCACTCCAAGGCAGCCCTCATCACTGAGACATTCCCAATGCACTCAAAGCTATAGTCAACGCCACCATCAGTGAGATCAACTAGGACCTGTTGGATTGGCTTCTCATGGTCCTTCGGATTCACAAATTCAGTAACACCGAAGTTCTTTGCTGCAAACAATAAATTACATGTAAACTTTAGAAACTTCACCATGGAACAAGCATATAAAAACTGATAAATCATGGTTTACTGTAATTAGTTTTGATGCGGAAGAACTTCAGACCTACCTATATCAAACTTCTTGCTATCAATGTCAACACCAATGATTCGTGAAGCACCAGCTGTTTTGGCACCCTCGGCAACCTGTCAAGTCATGACAACTAGTCACCCCTCACATTTCAGAACTCCAGCATAAGATTACGAAACTGAAGGTCTCATGGAAACTTACTGCAAGACCAACAGTTCCAAGGCCAAAAATAGCAACAATTGACCCTGCTTCTACTTTTGCTGTGTTCCAAACAGCTCCAAGACCTGGAATTACATACGTATGAGTAACCAAGTTGGAATGAAAAGAAAAGCTTTACATATATCATACATACAAAAGGCCAGTTGTTTCAAATTATGAGTAAAAACATCCTCTTTATAGTTACAATCTTCTATATCTTTCTTTTTCCCCATAAAAAGAACCAGGCAACTTCTTAGGAAAGTAGAGATAAGCATCAACACTGTATGAATATACACTTCTACGGTTTGAAAGCAAAGAAGTATGATTTTATTGAAAGTTGAAACTCGCGACTAACTAGAACAGTTCTATTACCAGTAGGAACACCACATCCAAGAAGGCAGACTTTTTCCAAAGGAGCCTTGGGATCTATCTTTGCAACACTAACATCATGAACAACGGTGTACTGGCTAAATGTTGAGGTTCCCATAAAATGGTAAATAGGCTTTCCATTTATAGAGAAACGGCTCTGACGATCACTCATCATGACTCCAACTCCAGTGGCAGCACGTACTTTTCCACAGAGATTTGTCTTCCCTGATTTGCAAAACTTGCATTCTCCGCATTCAGCCTGATAACAAGGGATGACATGGTCTCCTGGCTGAACTGTAGTAACACCTTCACCAACACTCTCAACAATCCTGCATCAAGTCCAAGTAGCCACATTTTAGAATGAAAAACTTAACAGAGACATTGATATGTGATTCAGCAAACATTGATATAAGACTTAACATACCCCGCAGCCTCGTGACCAAGAATGCAAGGGAAGAGACCTTCAGGGTCCTACAAGGCAAATGAAGTGAAATCAGCATATATAAAACTTCTGATCAATCAGACTAGTTCCCACTTCTATACTATTTTCAAACAGCGCCATCATATTTAGCAAATCCAGAACAGAACCTATTAACAAAAGTACTGACTTACTAGAAAGTTTCGATTTTGACAAGAATGTTTAACACTAATATTAAAGTTCCTTGTACCACTTTTGAAAATCCTTTAAGAATGTTCTTAGTCATTGTACGGAATCAGTTCTACTGTACTGCAAACCCGACAGAGTTGATCCGTACACTATTTACTTCCATTCCTACATTCACTTTTACATAACACAGATCCAATAGAATATAAATAGGAAGTTCAAATTTTGATCAATTGTCTAAATTCCCCATTTGCCCTAAACTCAGAATTGAACTTCCAATTTATCAAAGAAACTTGAGCAAATAGAATATCTTCCAACAAACAAAGATCACCTTGTAATGTATTCAAGTGTAAAACTTTACTGAACCTGGTGGCAGATTTTACAAGATAAAAAGGTAAAAAGGATAGCGTTAGTTACCTTGCCGCCCCAGGTATAAGCGTCGGTGTGGCAGAGAGCGGTGTAGAGAATCCTGACGCGGACCTCGCCGGCCTGCGGCGGAGCGACCTGGACGTCTTCGATGACCAAAGGCTTGTTGGGTTCCCAGGCCACCGCCGCTTTGCAGGTGATGACTTGACCTTGGGTCGCCATGGATTTGACTTCGATCACTGAAAACCACAAAGCTGAATGGAGAGATAGAGAGAGAAGAGAACACGAGGGATAGGATGGAGAAGAGTGGCTGGTGTATATGTGGAGGACTGTGAAAGTGTGAAGTGTACATGACCCGGACCCGGTTCTGGTTTGGGCTAATGGGGCCCCTGAAGTTTTAGTAGGATGGCTACACTTGGGCTGTAACCAAGAAAAATTAAGGTTTGGTTATAATTAAATTCAAGATAAAGTTGGTATATGTCTACACCACCCTTATGAGGGGACATCGGGCCTACTCGCCTATAACATGGCCACCGGAGCGTCATACCGACTGCCAGCCAGCACGGTGGCCGGACGCTCAGGCCTCGCCCGGAGAAGCACCAAGGGTTGCCATCTCCAAGTAGCCTCCCAGCTCACATAGGCAACAAATGTGCTTGAACAAGATCCAGTCCCACATCGAGGGAGGCTGATATTGTTCACATCGACATCCCTGCTAGTACCAATATTTTAAAAGGCTTGCCTTTTGTGTCAGGTGATAGGCAATCAGGCGGCCGACTATGTGCCACCTAACAACCGCCGTATAGGCGCTCCACCTTATACTTACATTTTATTTTTTTGATGGGGTGGTTATATTGTGAGGAAAAAGAAGCTCTAAGAATGAAGTTTGTGTTTTGAATTTTAGAAGCGTATAAGTTTGTTGTTCATTTACATGTCAGGTTGCTCACATTTAAGGACTTCATGCGAATACTTTCTAGAATCTAAAAATGTATATATTTGACTATTATCAAATATTATAAGATATTTTATATATCTTTACTATTAGAAAGCCAGACACACTTTTTGATGTTATGGTAAAGCCTTTTTTTAATTACCAAAAAAAACAAAGATAATAGAAAATACTCAAAGAAAATAATATAAGTTCCTATAGGCATAACCGTAAAACATCACTGGAATTTTATGGAGAAAAAAAATGACGTGACAGTTATCTAAGAAATAAGATAATCAGATTCATTTCATTTTAAGTGGAGCAGTTCAAGTTAAATTTCTCCTATTTTGTATACCCACGTGCAGATGCACGGGTAAAAAATTAGTTTTTTTTTAATAAATAGTTGTGTGTGTCTATATATACAGTCGAGATCAGAGGCGGACGTCTGCACGCCCTTAAAGTGCGGAGGTCCCTCCGTTCTCCACCGTACGGCTTCGACGATGGCGTGCCTCCACCCTAGCGGCCTCCAGCAACGTCCCCGATCACTTTTCCTCCCCCAGCGAGTCCGTCAAATTCCAGTTTTTCGGCGAGATCGATTTTGTTTGAAGTTTTGGGTGATCTAGCCGGAAAACTGGAATTCGATGGACTCACCAGGGAGGAAAAGTGATCGGGGACGCTGCTGGAGGATGCTGGGGTGGAGGCGCCGCGTTGATACGAATTACTCAGGTGTTACTACTAGTAGCGGAAATATTAGTAGTACTAAAACACACAGGTAATGTAGTTCGAAGAAAATGTATTCCTCTCTTGTTATTGTGCAAAAAGGTACAATGTTTATTGTCTAATGCCTTCTCTCACAATAACACTCTAGCTCTCTCTGATTCGCTCTCTTCTAGACAGATGTTGTTTATGTTTCACTCTGGTCTAAACAGATGTTGTCTCTGTTTCACTCTGGTCTCCAGCACTAAGCTAGACACCTCTATTTATAGAGTCTAAATCTCTATAAATCCTTATCTAACTTGGAAACTAATCCTTAACTAAGTTAGACATCTATTCCTTAACTAACTCAGGAAATGAATCACTAATTCCTAAAAGCTAAAGGATACACCGGTATCATGGCTCCCCCTTTTAGGAACTTAAACTCCCGTTTAAGTTAAAACTGGAGATTAGGAAACTCAAGAGTTCCTTTCTCTTTGCTGAACCATTTAGCTTTGCTTGGAACCTGACCTACACGCCTAATGCGGAACACTATACGCTCCCCTCGACGTGTCGTAGCCACTTGCTGCTCCAAAATGCAATCTTCTAGCAACGGATCCTCTTTAAGGCGCTCTTTACTCCGCCTTAACCATACTAAGTCGCTAATACCAAAGTTACAAGGTCTGATCTTGTACTTTGCTTGTGACTTCTTCAATTTTGTCTTCTCAACATCTTGACTTGAGTGCCCTTCATGTGGACATGTCAACAAGACAAATTTCCTGCAAGCATTGACTAATCTTTTAGCCTGAGTCGCTGCTACCAAGCTTGTCTTTGGTGGGAGGGACGCCACCCGGATAACAAATCGTTGTCCATCTTTCGTAAATGTGTACTTCTGAGCCTTCCTCTCGTAGATAGCATATCTATCCCATAAGTAAGGATTTCCCAGAATCACTTGACAAACATCCAATGGCACCACATCGCATGTCACTTCGTCGATGTAAGATTCATGAAGAGCAAACTTGAATGTGCATTGACTGGTAATACTTAGTCATGTGTCCTTCTGAATCCATCCTAATGGATATGGCTTCGGATGTTTGACCGTTTGAAGACCTAACTTTTGAACCAAAGCTTCCGAGATAAGGTTCTTCTGACTTCCCGGATCCACAATGGCATCAACTAAACTGGTCTTCACCTGCAACTTTACAACAAAAAGCTGCTCCTTGCGGTTCTCGTTGTCGTTCCCTAACTGTGTTCCTGCCATAAAGTTGAGCTTCGCATTTGGTTCTGTCATTCCTGGTACTTCTTTTGCCTCGTTTGTGATTAATGTTGTCTTCTTCCTCTCCTCCTTATGCCGTAACACACTTGGTTTAAGGTGAGGAAACTTCACCCAACACTTATCTGCCACGTGTCTTGTTCCCTTGCAGTGAATGCAAACCAAACATTCTTTCCCATCTGACTCACTATTCTCATGCTCCTCCTTTTTGACATAGGAATCATTGGACTTACCCACAGTCTGTTTTCCATCTCCCTTGGTTTCGTTCCTCTTGAACTTCATCTCAATGGCGATGGCTTTCACGCTAGCTTCTTCAACAGATTGTACCGTGAACAAACTCAACTCCCTTTGGAGGTACTCATGCAGTCATGCTTCGTACTTCATAGATACCGAATACTCCTTCAGGGATATATCTAGAACCATAGCTTGATTCTGGAATTCGGTAGTGTAATCCTGCACGGACTGATTGGTTTTCTGACGCAAGTTATGCCACTTGTGCCAACGTTCCTCCAAAAACCCTACTGGATAGAACTTCTTTCTAAGCAATTCTTTGAACTGCTTTCACGACACTACCTCTTCATCACTATTCCTCCGGTAGGACTTCCACCAAGTTAAAGCATGAGATGATAGTTTCAGAGTCGCACAGGTGATCTTCTCTTGCGATGTAAAACAATGGAACGTAAAATATGTGTCAAGCCGCTCAATCCAGTCGTCCAACTTGTCAACATTGACGCTGCCATCGTACATCAGAACTTCAATCTTGAAATCAATCTTTAAGTTTCGAAAAGAACTCCTTCCTTCTTGTTGCGAGGTTTTGCTGGCAGTGTCAAACTCGTCATCTGATCCCGTCTTTGCTTGTTCTTCTTCAGACTCCGAATTCGTTTCCTTCGGCTTCTCCGGTGATTCCTTCAATAGCAACTGTTTGACGAGACCGGTCAATTCTGCAATTGCAGTGTTTGACGCAGCCATCTGCTTCTCCAACGCAGCAAGTCTTTCTTTCTCTGGTGTTTCATCACCCATCTTCTTTCCTCTTGATCTTGTGGTATTTTCCAAAGACACAAGAGATTTTCCTAGCTTTCTGTAAAGTGAACGAGTCAGGACCATACACCACAAGACTCTCCACGGATACGGTTAGCTCTGATTACCAACTTGATACGAATTACTCAGGTGTTACTACTAGTAGCGGAAATATTAGTAGTACTAAAACACACAGGTAATGTAGTTCGAAGAAAATGTATTCCTCTCTTATTATTGTGCAAAAGGGTACAATGTTTATTGTCTAATGCCTTCTCTCACAATAACACTCTAGCTCTCTCTGATTCGCTCTCTTCTAAACAGATGTTGTTTCTGTTTCACTCTGGTCTAAACAGATGTTGTCTCTGTTTCACTCTGGTCTCCAGCACTAAGCTAGACACCTCTATTTATAGAGTCTAAATCTCTATAAATCCTTACCTAACTTGGAAACTAATCCTTAACTAAGTTAGACATCTATTCCTTAACTAACTCAGGAAAGGAATCACTAATTCCTAAAAGCTAAAGGATACACCCGTATCACGCATCGTCAGAGCCATACGGTGGAGAACGGAGGCACGTCCGCACTTTAAGGGTGTGCGGACGTCTGCCTCTGATCCCGACTGTGTGTGTGTGTGTCTATATATATATATATCACCTTGTCCTCTCTTAGGTTGTCCAGGCGTTAGGTTACGGGTTACTACCCATTTGCCGTCTTTTAAAACAACAACTAATACAAGCACAAACTTACAAATAGGGCAAGTCCAAACGGTACCCTTTCCGTATTTAAACTCTATCAATACACCTACTTAAGCATCAGATGGTCAAAGACGACAACCCTAATTTTTCCTCTAGCAAGTGTTTGTGGTGAAGGTACAGAGAAGGCAGCTAGAACCATAATTCTGCATATGGATACCCAGGGAATCTACATAAACAATATCTATAATAATATCACTTAAAATCTATATAATTAATAAGTATGCATGAACGATCAAGATGTGGAGCCTTACGTTATACGTTTGAACGGTGAGTTAGACTGGTTCTTGAGTATATAAAGTACTTAGATGTCGTGAACAATCTGAAATGATGGTGTCGAAAAAATTGTGATTGAATCGGTTGAAATCAATATATGTATTATAGAGGGCTCTTCTGGATCTATTTTTGTTGTCAACAATTTTTGTCAAACCTGAACCGTTCAAGATCATTACAGAAATGGCCATGTATACATAGTACTAATGCACTCATGTCGTTGGTCGATCATTATTCATAAGCATTGAATTTATAGATTCAAATCAAACTCAACATGTTGCAATTATACTTATGTTGTTATTATGAGTGTTATCTTCTTATTTTCTTCTATGATACCCTTGACCTAATCAAGGGTGAGTTTGACCATAAAACCCAATTAACTGAGAGTTAGCTAGGCCCATGGAGAGTTCTATGCCTAAAACACTTCCTTTGATCATATATAGTCCACCCGACCTAATACCTACATAAGAGAACAAGAAAACAAGACATATCCACTAAGGTACTAACTATGATGTTAAGTTCTTAACATCTTTGAGGCATATGGTCAGTTAATGGATTTGATCAAGTGAAAGTGCCATATACGAGTTAAGCTTTGGCGTAGTAATTTACAAGACGGGTTAGTTACTAGTTAGTGTCTACTTCGAAATTGAAGTCTTATATCAACTGCTGATAATCATCTATTTACAACGTAAACAAGAATGGATGACAATCATATGCTCCTAGACGTCCCTACTCGGAAACCATGATGATGGTGATGATGAAGAATCGGGTACGTGTCGCCTACACAGTGTGGGAGGCATGTTTGGGACACAGTGGGTCCCGTGCCCCACTGAATTTTTGGATACAAACTAGTTTTGTTACTTTTCCTTACACATTCGTCTAGGAGTGCAGCGGTAAAGCTTTGCTTTTTTTTTCTTTTTTTTTTGGGTAAGGGCTTCAGGGTTCGATTCCCACCAAAAGCATTTTTTTTTTTAAGGTGGTGTTATTAACACACCTTTTATATAGTGAGAATCGATCATCAATCAAATTCAAGTGACAAGTTTGTAAATAAAATAAAAAAATATGGATAGGAAAATAGATGGAGTGTGTTAATAACAATACCCTATATATATTATCTATCTATTGTTTCTTCGGCCTTCCTAGCAGCAATTTTATTTTTGTTTAAAATTTTGTATGATTTAGTTAGTTACTCTTCATTTTTTGTATGCTATGTTTTTAAAAGAAATGATTTATTAAGAGAGACATTTTATTACTATAGATAAGACGATTGTGCTAAAATGATTTTAGTATATCAAATCTCGTTGAGGATTACTATTATTTCAATAGAGATAAATTTCGAGTGGAGATTTATATGTTCTGATTCATAATGTGCTCTAATAAAATTCAAATCCTAGCTTTATCACGGCCTAAATGTGTATTGATCCACATGATTCTCGACTTTCAAGTTATGCACTTGTATGCGTGAATGTTTCCTTATGTTTCTTTAAAGCCTTTAAAACGTGCCATACACAACAACATGCACAACAACTCATAGTTTGCAAGGTAGCCACCAAGTCAAACTCTATGTCTGAATGAGACAGCTACTGCAACTTCAAACTATTATCTTAGAGCCAACAACTTAATCATTTTGATAATCACTTGGGATTCACTCATATATTTCAAATTGGGCAGCCAAAATTGAAAATGACCCTGCTTCATATTAGATTAACATGTACAATGTGTGACAGATATGGATTCACATACATGAGTTTAAATCTTGTGTTAAAGAAAACATCAAACAAGTACTTTTCAACATCTAGTCGTTCTTTTATTCTAGACAATTAGTATGTCTACGTACATTTACGCGTATCATATTATACAATTTAACAACTAAAATCAAATTATTAGACATCTTATTTGACTGATATAATTAATAGAGAATGTTAAAACAAGTAAAAAAAAGTAAAAAGTGTCAAATATATCGGTGAGCTATGACATGTTCAGCCCCCTTCCATTGAGGGATCCCTATTTTTGGCTACTTTCTAGGGATAGGGTATTACACCACTTCCCAATTGAATTTTTACATCTCCACCGTTCATATCTTAGGTCTATATGAGTAGATCACCTCTACAAAATTTCATATGATTTGGTGATCGTTAAGACTTTCAAAAGTTTGATTTAGTTTTAATGATTTTGAACGGTCCAGCTTATGTTAAACTAAAACCGTTGAAGGTCATTAAAACTAAATTGAACTTTTGATAGCCTTAACGATCACCAAATCATATGAAATTTTGTAGAGGTGATCTACTCATATAGACCTAAGATATGAACGGTGGAGATGTAAAATTCTAATCGGGAAGTTGGTGTAATGCCCTATCTCTATAAATGGCTTAAAATAGGGATCCCTCATTGGAAGGGCCCTGATGACATGTTATATCCAAAAACTTAACGACTCGATATTTCAATAACAATTGCACGTGGGGTGTCACGTGCAAGATGTTGTTGTTGAAGGAGGAAGAGGATGATGTATGGAGGAGGCAAGCAGAAAGAGGGTCCGAGTCTGACAGTAGCTATGTCGGTATCTTCAAGATGTTTTGATTCCCGGTCAAATTGTGATATGGACCAACTACTCACCGCTTGCCACGTGTATACCATGTCTGTTAGATTTTCAGTCAAACTCTTGGACCAGTCAAGGATATTGATATGCCTAAAATTAGAGACCAAAAAAACTGTTAATATACGATGTTACATAACACCAATAAAATTTTGACTGTCTCAAATCAACTTATTATCTGAAATTTTTTTAATACTTCAATTCACCGTAATGCATGAATTTTATTCTTATTTTTTTAAGTACAGTCATGATAAACTAAATAAGATACAATTGTGATCGTTTGAAATAGGTCGTTATGTTGTTTTTTCTATGTTTAATCTGATTTTTACAGTTTATATCTGATGATGTTTGATGCTCTTTCACTATAGGTTTCCTTGTTATTATTTTGCTGCACTACTTTTACAAGTAAGAAAAGAATATATTCTAAGCATTTTTGAAACAAGAGGAATTTGAAGTAAAGAATGAACAACACAATTACCTTGGAGTTGGGGAGAGGATTAGGGTTGTTTGCTAACGCAAGTGATGACATTGTTAGTACAAATATTTTTCCTCTGAAATGAAGAGTAAAAGTAAAAACTGTGATGTAGCGTAGCGTGAGAGTAAGTGCTATATATACCAGTTGAGACCCAATTGCAAATTGAAAGCACCGAAAAATACAACTAGTGATTATGACTTCGTATATATAAGCATGTGAAAATTATGATAAGTCAATGGTAAATACTAAATGAGGAGCAGGGGGTGAAAGAGATAGAGAAGAATAGAGAAGACTAGCTGTCCTTCTCTATATATTAAGCTTCCTTATCCTTCTCCTTCTCTCTTTCTCTGTAAAAAGATTCCCTTTCCCCTTCTCCCACATCCCCCACAACAGTTGAGCTTTTGTCTCCAACCCAAAACAAGAGGAAGATATTATTCCAAACCAAACAGTTTCACAAGTACTACTGCTAGCTATAGCTTGTTAGCTACCTCCTTGTTATAAACATGGCTGCAGAATATTCCTGCTCTTCATCTTCATCTTCTTCTTCTTCTTCTTCTTCCTCAAACCTAAGAATCACAGTTGAGAAAAACCCTTCTGAGTCTCGCTTATCTGAACTCGACATCAAGTGCTGGCCCAAGTGAGTCTCTCTCTCTCTCT
>NC_020492.1:6976728-6977125 GCF_000184155.1 Fragaria vesca subsp. vesca
GAGTCTCTCTCTCTCTCTCTCTCTCTCTCTCTCTCTCTCTCTCTCCCCTTTTCTCTGAGTTCATCTTCATCATAATATAATTAAGGGTGTGTTTTATCAGATGGGGTTGTTCTCCTGGGAAGTACCAGCTGAAGTTTGATGCAGAGGAGACGTGTTACTTGCTCAAGGGAAGAGTGAAGGCATACCCGAAAGGATCATCGGAGTTCGTCGAGTTCGGAGCCGGCGACCTGGTTACGATCCCGAAGGGACTGAGTTGCACTTGGGATGTATCAATTGCTGTTGATAAACATTATAAATTCGAATCATCTTGAATATATATTAGTATGCAATTAATCTTCATAGATCATTGTCTTCCATCTCTGTCTGATTTATAATTTGTTTTTTTTTTTTTTTTTTT
>NC_020492.1:6977145-6987067 GCF_000184155.1 Fragaria vesca subsp. vesca
AACATTNTAAATTCGAATCATCTTGAATATATATTAGTATGCAATTAATCTTCATAGATCATTGTCTTCCATCTCTGTCTGATTTANAATGGTTTTTTTTTTTTTTTTTTCTGGGTTTTTAAGGGTTGTTTGGGAGGGAGTGAATCTAGCAATCTCTTTTGCTCTAGTAGTAGTCAAAGTAAGGGAAAACAATACAATTAGTCAATGCATGTCCCATTCCAACTAATCTTGATGACAGCTTTTAATGTACGTTTGACTGGTCAAACTAGATAGTGTTCTTTTATTTATTTATTTAAAATGCAAGTAGAAAGGAATTCTTTCTGGGTAGCCAATGATTTGGACACCCTTTTCTTCCTTACGTTATTTTAATTGTATTTCCTTTAATTTTGGAACTAGGTTAGTTACTTTTTCTAAAGCTCAGTAGTACGTTATTTTAATTGTATTTCCTTTAATTTTGGAACTAGGTTAGTTACTTTTTCTAAAGCTCATTAGTATTCAGTTATATTTGTACGATTTCATACTCCAAAAATTTAACTTCAAAAAAACTATAATATTAGTCAATGTGAAACTAATTCAAATCAGATGTTAGGCTAAACTTCATGTAGATGTACGCGCTACAATTAAAATTCTCGGTTCTCGATTGAGAGATGTAGTAAAGGGCTGAGTTATAAAGTAAAAATACATGGTATTTGAATTGAAAATTGAATAATTGTATATGAATACAATATCAAAAGGAAATTAATTTTTGTATATTAGACATCATTATTGCTAAATTGGAAAAAAAAATTATGAAATTTGGAATACATTAAATATATAGAGAAAGAGAGAAGTAAGTTCATCAATTACAATGTTAAAGGGATTTGTTTCGTCTAAGAGATGATGACGAACACGTTTTAGAGGTTGAATTACCTAATATAAGTACAAATAAGCGTATTATTGTACCCAACACAATATATAAGACTCGACATCTCATTCATTGTGAACTTGTTAATTATAGCTATATTTAGCTATGCGTCCACGCAATGTCTTTGGGTTGTCATAAGATTAATCTTTGGATACTTATTATTATTGAGTTTATTCTATTCCTACAAAGAGAAGAGAGTATATGGCATGATGGATTACATCACATAGCCATTGCCATAAGCCATGCGTCAAGAAAACCGTAGTAAAAGAAAAATCAGAAAATCTATATTTTACAGATCAGTCAACTTCGACATAACTTTGTGATCAACTCAGGATATTGGGTATTTCTCTAACCCACATAGAGGTTGTTTTCAAATGAGTTATGTATTGAGAAACACCTAGTATATATCTTCTAAGTAATCAGCTATAACAAGTCTCCTCATGATCAAAGTGAAACAAGTTAGTTATGAGGAAAGTGTGGCAAATTTATTTACTACATCACTGTTTAAGGTCACATTTGAAAAACATGTTAAAAGTATAAGGATGCTTATGTTATCTAAAACTCCTATGATTGTAAAAGTAGGGGGGGTTGCAGACATCAGGGAGAGTTTGACACATATATGTCAATTTCAAATGAGAATGATGTGTTGTACTCTTTTTGTTCCTTCGACCAAGGTTATTTTTACCCATGAGATTTTATTGTTACTTGGCAAGGTTTTTAATGAGGCAACATAAAATGCATCTGAATATATCTTTTTGTTCCTTCGACCAAGGTTATTTTTACCCATGAGATTTTATTGTTACTTGGCAAGGTTTTTAATGAGGCAACATAAAATGCATATGAATATATCATATTACTTTGACACCGCACAAGAATTAAACTCTGTCTAGATGGTGAAACCGAACCTCTTGGACAGTAGAATTCGCTCAGTTCCCAAGAGCTAAGCATAACTGAAATTTGGGTAAGTGAATGAATGGTTTTGGCGCAAAGCAGAAGGAGATAGGAAAAGAAGAGAAAAGAAAAAGAGGCGTGTATGGTTCAGATGTAAATCTAACAAGATATATTTGAACCAACGACATAGATGCAGCAACGTGTGAATTTCTAGAAGGTGACTACAACCCCCAATCAGATATTTGCTAAAACATAGATAATATTAATTAAATAATTAGCTAAATACATTACAGACATCAGGGAGAGTCTGACACATATATGTCAATTTCAAATGAGAATAATGCGTTGACTCTTTTTGTTCCTTCGATCAAGGTTATGTTTGCCCATGAGGTTTTATTGTTACTTGACAAGGTTTTTAATTAGGCAACATAGAATGCATTTGAATGTATCATATTACTTTGAGACGACACAAGAATTAAACTTTGTCTAGATGGTGAAACTGAACCTCTTGGACAGTAGAATTCACTCAGTTCTCAAGAGCTAAGCATAACTAAAATTTGGGTAAGTGAATGAATGGTTTTGGCGCAAAGCAGAAGGAGAAAGGAAAAGAAGAGAAAAGAAAAAGAGGCGTGTATGGTTCAGATGTAAATCGTACAATATATGTTTGAACCAACGACATAGATGCAACAACGTGTGAATTTTTAGAAGGTGATTACAACCCCCAATCAGATATTTTCTAAAACATAGATAATATTAATTAAATAATCAGCTAAAAACACATGTGATCTAATTTGAGCAAACAAAAACATATATACAAAATAGGTAATTCAATAAATCTATTTAAAAAGAAAAAATTCAAGGGAAAATGCCTAAATGCATAAAAATATGGTTTCTAAGCCTATTCCAATTAAAAACTTTTCCATGAGCCATTTCAATGATTTTTAAGAAAAATACTTTTTTATCCTCACCCTATCTCTCTTTTAACTCACCCCGATCTGAAACTTCTCTCATCTCTCTCTCTCTCTCTCTCTCTCTCTCTCTCCACCACCACGTTGAAGCTTAAGTGCTCCTCCATGACAGAAGATGGCGTCAACGACGGCGTCTCGATCGAGGAGCATCAACATCACCTCTGGCCAGAGAAGAAGTCGGCAACGGTTTTGGATTTGATCAGATCAAACATCTCTCTCTCCTCTCTCTCTCCACCAACCCTTCCCAGCTCCGGCGAGGCCAATACTAGTAGAAGCTTGCTCTGAAATGATTGCGATGCCGGATCTCGCTAGGGATTAGCTTCGGCGAGTCGTTCGATCTCCTCTCATCGACTAACACACGACGATGATGGTGGAGAGATGTCTAGCGGCGTCATTGACGCCATAACCCAGAGTTCAAAGACCGATACCTCCCTTCGTCTCTGGTCGCCTACTTCGGCGCCGCGCGCTCGTCTCTCGATTGAAGTCGGATTCCAAAACTACGGCAAGCGGGTGGTGTGAAGCTGGCGGCGGCGGTCTTTAAACACGTGAGCTCGTCACTCTCTGCCTTCTGTAATTTTTGATCGGAATTAAGGTTTTTAGTTCTCAAATTTTATGGATTGATTGAATTGTAGACGAACGATAGATTGAGAGGACAACGTGAAATCAGAGAAAGAGAGCACAAAGGCTTCGGTGGACTTGACGGCATTGCAGCTCCATAATTTGATGTACGAGAAGAGTCACTACATGAAGGCCATCAAAGCTTGACATGATTGTGTGATCAAGGTAAAAAGTGAGAAGAGTCACTACATCAACGCCATTAAGTTTTTTTACCATTAAAAAGTGAAAATATAACAGTCCAATCTCTGGATTGTTGTAGCTGTCAAACTAGATGGACATAGTTCAGGTGGACATTGATATGATTGTGCTTTGATATGTGATGGTACTTCAAATCTGGTCCACTGCATTGTATACATTATTTGGGGATGTTGTGGTGATATTTCATCTTTATTGCCTTCTATTTAAGTTTTTATTGACCCCAATAGAAGTTTACTGCTCCCCAATAGAAGTTTATTGTCCCCCAGTAAAATCTCAGTAGAAGTTTACTGCCCCCCAGTAAAACATTTTTCATCATTACTGCTTCCCAATAAGATTTTATTGACCTCAGTAAAAGTTTACTGCCCCCCCCAATTTAAAATCTCAGTAGAAGTTTATTCCCTCCCCCCCCCCACGTAAAATATTTTTCATCATTACTGCCTCTTAATTAAACTTCAGCGATGGTGCGATATACTTCCGACAATGTCTGGGCAAGGTATGATGACATTTTTAAAAAATCCAGCGAGATTTCCGACGACCGGCGAGATTCCGGTGACATTTAAAAAAATCCGACAAGATTGCGGTGACCGTAACCGGAGTCCGGCGGCCGGTGACTGGAGTCCAGTGAGGTTCTGGCCAAATCTTCTCTCTCTATGTATGTTTAAGTGATGAGGGCAAAATAGTCTTAAAATAATATTGTCTGTTAAGACTTTAAGTAAAGAGTTGTTCATTTGGGCACAAAAAAACTACCTTTATTCAAATGGGTTTATAAAAAAGATTGTCATTGAAATTGGCAATGAAGAGCTAAGATTAATACTAAATGGACATTTTTCCTAAATTGGAACCATCACAAATATGCCTAGCCAAGATCCATCTATATTCACATATTTGTTTGTTCGTCCATGCCTAGCCAAGCTCATTTACACTGAGCTAATGCATTATAGTGCAATCTTCGAAATGTACGTGCTCTCTAGTTACTACAAGCAAGTATATAGTTCAGCAGCCCCATCATAATAATAGGTTATGTTCCAAGACAGTAAATACCAACATCAACTGGAAAAACAAAAGGCACAAAGTGATAACCACTTTGAAGAGAGAGAGAGAGTCAATAGGGCAAACTAAAGAGAAATACAAATTAGAGGTTTAACATTTCAATTCATGATGAGCTCTATTGAGCAGAAGAGGTACTGTCTATGCTAGATGGATTATTAGCCGGGCTAATAACTATCGAGCTAATTGCTGATGTAATGAGGGGGTACATGGTTGATTCTATCATACTTTATCGCCATTATTCAGCGGGTCAGCACATACAAAAGTCTTACATAAGAAACTGTCGGCAGAGAAATCATAATGATCTGAAGCTTCAACAATTATGCAGATGACACAATTCTGAATGAAAACTTGAAACAACACAAAAGGCATATGAACATGAACATCCGCATCCTGGCCTTGAAGCGTGTATACTAACCAAATGTAGTCGACCTCACCATCTTTATACAATCCCATAAAAACACAATAAGCATCAAAAGAACCTGAGCATGCAGATATCAAACATATCATGTAGTACCCTGCTAGGTGTAAGCTCATCAAGATTTCTATAGGAATCCATAGGACAACAAACAAGTTTCCCAGAATGTGCGAGCCCAATCAAAAAACTTTGATATTCAACAGCAGCTGTGAACTAATGAAGACATCTATACCATTTCTCTTGAACAAGTCAAAAATGTATGCTACGGGACTCAACTCACTAAGGAGTGCACGATGCAATGATGGAGTAATCCTACTTAATTATGGTAAAGGGGTCCGACGGGGATTGGAGCGAGTAATAATATGGAACTTGTGTCCCTAACCAGTTTGCCTCAACACTCTAATATCATCAGGCGGATTAGGAAGGACTTCTTGAGTGTAGCCATGATAGAAGAGTTGAAACCTATGAAAAGAGAGCTTTTGTGGGTCTGTTGCGTCCAAAACATAATTTGAAGACTTAAATCGGTAAAAGAAAACACCACGCTTGGATTGGGTCGTCAACGAAGAACACAAGTCCGGATTGGAGAGGCGAAGAGGAGATGGGATGGGTTTAAGATGATCAGCAATCTCATAAGCAAGATCAATGTTAGGATTAAAACTAAGAGAAGGCACCCAACCCCCAACCAAAAGTAAATCATCCTCGACCACTATGGGATGCATAAAATAATAGGGAATTTCACCATCAGGCGAACTAACCACTGTGGGTCTGGGAAACATAAAATGGGAAATATAATGTGTAATATCCCACATCGGCCAAACGGAGAGGGGTTATGTGCTGTATATGTACATGCCCACCTCCAATCTAACACGAGGCCTTTTGGTGGCTCAGCGGCTTCGGAGGGGATGGGTACTCCGAGGTTAAGCATGTTGATGCTAGAGCAATCCTAGGATGGGTGACCTACTGGGAAGCTGCTCCTGAGCTGCCGGAAACAAAACCGTGAGGGCCGGTGAGCCCAAAGCGGACAATATCGTGTTACGGCGGAATGGGTCCTGGGATGTGACAAATGGTATCAGAGCCACTCTGCCGTGTGGTGCGAGTGTGCCGACGAGGGCGTCAGACTCCCAAGGGGGGTGGATTTTAATATCCCACATCGGCCAAACGGAGAGGGGTTATGTGCTGTATATTTACATGCCCACCTCCAATCTAACACGAGGCCTTTTGGTGGCTCAGCGGCTTCGGAGGGGATGGGTACTCCGAGGTTAAGCATGTTGATGCTAGAGCAATCTCAGGATGGGTGACCTACTGGGAAGCTGCTCTTGAGCTGCCGGAAACAAAACCGTGAGGGCCGGTGGGCCCAAAGCGGACAATATCGTGTTACGGCGGAATGGGTCCTGGGATGTGACATAATGGATATCCACCTCTAGTTTTTCAAACTCGACATGCGGAGGGACATACAACTTTTGGAGGAATCTTCTCTCTGTTCCTGAGTGACATGCGGAAGGACATACAACTTTTGGAGGAATCTTCTCTCTGTTCCTGAGTTTACCAAAATCCAACGGCAGGCCGGCAGCTGGTACACTCTACGATCTGTCACCACACATAGTTTCGCCATCTGTGTAAATAAAAACAAAAGAAACATGCGATACTCTTTCTCACAAACCCTAAAACCAATCTCTCTGTGTCAAATAAGAGAAAGTTGGGGATTTAGGTTCGTTAATAAACTAAGAGAGAATTTAGGGAGAATATCGTTGTATTTATTGATAGAATAAACATCTATATATAAAGGATACAATACATAAAAAAAGTATATATATATATATATATTCCTACTACAATATGACATCGAATCCTATTTCTATTATACTTTGACTAAGACACATATCATGAAATCTATTTTTCTTAAACACTCTTCCTTATGCCGTGTCAACCTTGTATGATGTATTCCATGTTACCTCGTTAAAAACCTTGCAAGTAACAATAAATCTTTATGGGAAAAAAGAACCTTGGTTGAAGGAACCAAAAAGTACGTACAACGTATCATTCACATTTGAAAGTGACATGTATGTGTCAGACTCCTCCTGATGTCTGCACCTCCTCTTGATTCTTGCAATCATGAGAGTTTTAGATAACTTAAACATTTCAATGTTTTTAATTAACATGTTTTCAAATGCGACTTTAGGCAGTGATTGTCACATCCCGACCCTTAAATTTTTACCTTATTTACTAGCTTGATTATAATAAGAATTTTACCGTCTCCGTCAACTAAGTTATAGTTTAATTGGTCCCTAGAGGGGTTTTGGGGGACAATTATTTCGGAGAGTTATTCGTAGGAGAAAATTATGACGACGGTAAAAATAGTAAATTTTAGCTAGTAAAAGGTAATTTTTATTAGGATATTATTTTGGGGTGTAATTTTTTTAGTGGAGTTGGGTATAATATAGGCTTGGACCGGGTGTGGAGGCCCAAAGCCTTTCTTCTTCTCTCTTTTCTCTTCCCTCTTCCCCGAGCCCTCTCCCGAGCCCTCTCTCCCCGGCGAACTTCTGGCCGTCCGCCTGCCGCCGTCCAGCCACCGTTTGCCGCCGCTCCGGTCCCAAACGGTCGGCCTCCGACCCAGTTACCTCCCTGGACCGGTGACAGCCCCCCTAGCGCCGCCGGGAGGGAGATATCAGGCCCGAAAAGTCCGACTGCATTAAGCTTCACGTCACAAGAACTTCCTCCTCCGACCACCAATCCGGGCAAGCCATATATGGTTTTGAAGGTCTCCAACCCAGTTGCCTTGCCTTAGAAGGACTCGGTCTAGTTTGCTTCAGGTGAGGAGAACCGGTGAATGGAAGCTCTATGGCTTTTTGTGTTTTTTTTTGCTCGATTGGCCTAGTTAGGCTTGGAATTGGGTGTTGTGCTAGTTAGGAAAGTTGTAGAGGGGGGTTGAGAGGAAGATGCTGTCAAATTTTCAAAGGAATTGGAGGTCGCCGGAATCGGCCTCCGGCCGCCGCTGGTGGGGAGATTTTTTAGGGTTTTAAATGTGGAATATTAAGGGGAGTTTATTGATGTGATTTATGGAATTTTTGGATGAGTTTTGGATAGGTTTGTGATTTTTCGAAGTTTGATATTTTTTGCGGTTAATTAATGTAGAATCCGGCCGTAGGATTTAAGTCGTATTTTGGGAGAGGTTGTATTTACAGCTGCTGGTATGTTCGGTGAAGTTTAAGCCGTATGGAGTTAAGAATGACGAGGTTGGGCAATGATGAGTGTGTGGGAGGCTCACGTTTAATTTTGCCCATTTTGTTAAATTATTGGATTTTTTTAGTGGGAAATTAATTATATATTTAGAACATGACGAGAGGAGGCTCAAGCAGAAGAAGCCTCGGAGTGACATCAGGCTTAGGCCTAATTTGTGAGTGGACCTTTTTTTTAATTGAAAAGCATGCGATGAATTATCTTGTTGATCATTTATGTTTTTTCCTGCGATTTATTTCTTTCTCGGATATTTGGAAATTTTCCTCCTTTGGAGAGATCCCGAAAATGAGATTTTCGGTGGATATGTTTATTGGATATTATGAGTATAGTATGTATATAAATACTAGCTAGCCCTACGTGCTTGGTCCGTCATAATGAGGTAAAATGTCATTATGGCGTGACGTGAGTGTTAGACACAAGCGTCATAGCCCTATATGAAAACTACTTTCTTTTTTGGTTTATTTAGGTTTTCATATAGGGAGTCCACACGTATATAAATACACCATCCTCTTCGGTTATAATGAGGGAAAATTCCATTATAGCGCGACGTGAGCGTTAGATGCAAGCGTCGTAGCCTTGTATGAATTTCTATTTTTATAATTTGTTCATAGGATTCATAGAAGGAGTCTGACGAGTGTAAATACATACACCTATATGTTTATATATAGTTTAGCCTGAGAGGCTCCATTTTATTTGAGTTGGTGACTAGTCAGAGCTAGTCGTGAAATTGCCAGTTTATGAGTTGAGCGTTTTTGAGCTGCCGCATGCAGTATATTTTCTTTAGAAATTAAAATGAGAATGCATAAATATTTTTAATAATTTCTTTTTGTCCACTCACTCTAACGTTATTAAATGTTTTTCCCTGGGCCATTCGTTTTAAAATGCCCAGTCTGCAGAATACGAGTTGGCCCTAGTAGGAGACGAGGCATAGTCACCCGCATTTCCACTACCTTTCATCCGTAGGTTACCTGTTTAACCTACCTGTGTTTTTCTTGCTTCCGCTAGTGTCTAGTAGCTCTGAATATTTGGGTTTAATGTAAATTATTTCGGTTATGGGCAAAGGCTTGTTGACATTTTAGAATATTTGTTGGAGGATTTATGTTATCTTATTTGGATAATTATGTTTTGATGTTTGGATGATGTTGTGTTGTTGTTATTGGTGGTGGTTGTGTTGGGGAACACGTAGGCTCCAGAAGTTAAGGGTGAATTGAGAATTTTAGAAGTGTTTGCAGGTTTTTATTTAGAAAGGGTTGTCCATTTTCAAAGGAGGTTATGTCGAATTTTCGGTAATATCTTCCTTGGAGGTGGTCCCCCTCACGATTTACTCCGGGTTTTAAGGTAAAATTCGGGGTGAGTCTTGTCAGTGATCGTGTAAACATATATGTCATATTATACTCATAAGTAACTTGTTTCACTTTGATCATCAGAAGAATTCGTTATAACTGATTACTTAGAAGATATATACACGAGTGAGAGGGAGAGAGGAAACGACGTTGAGTTATTCTTTAATAAAACTATCAATTTTTTTGTGTGTGATATTTTTCATCATTCTCCATGTATAACTAATTATATTGAGTCATGGTTTAGTTGGTTAGCTAACCTAACTAACATCGTTCAGTTCCTGGGCTCTCTCTCTCTCTC
>NC_020492.1:6987087-7004210 GCF_000184155.1 Fragaria vesca subsp. vesca
AGAGGCAACGATTTCTGCCACTTTCTTCTCTCTTTTTTCCAGTTACATCTCTATTACTATAAAGCGAGAGGTTTAGAAATTCACCAAATTATGTTCTACCAAAATTATTTTTATTGTGTTTAGTTGAAACAATCAAGTTGAAAGACTAGAACAGGGACAAGTGTGACCCGTGGATCATCATTGTACCGATACTGTCCCAACTTAACCACTTTTAAAGTGTTGGGTTTTAATCACAAAAGGCCTCAGTACAATTAAGTGTGATCTATCCACTTATAAGTTGTATTTTATTTATCCCTTTTCTGATGTGGGATCTTTCCTCTCCAACACTCCCCCTCACGTGCAACCTAACTTTTTAGGTCTGCACGTGGAATTCATTCAGCCCAATTCCCACATCGGAAATTGGTAATGCTTCAGTCTAAGACCCATTGCAGGCACTTGGTATGGTATGGGCCATTCGGAATTTTTCCGATAGCAATTCGATGAACCTAATTCTGGGCTCATTATGCTAGGAGACTTTCTCCCGTTATGTTAGGAGACGTAATTGAAGAGGGACCCGCTCTGATACCAACTAAAACATGGACAAGTGTGGCCCGTGAATCATCATTGTACTGATACTGTCCCAACTTAACCACTTTTAAGGTGTTGGGTTTTAATCACAAAAGGCCTCGGTACAATTAAAGGGGGTGTATTATATTTGGATTTATGCAGACTTATTTTAATCAACTGACTTTTTGAAAAGTGTACAGACTCTTTGAAAAATGTACAGACTCTTTGAAAAGTTTCATAGACTTTCATTGATTTCTTAAAACCATCGATTTTTAATACAGACTTTCACTGATTTCTAAAATCTACAAATTTCATATGAATGACTTTTGTAGATTTCTCAATACTTATAGAGTTACATGAAAGAAAATAAAAATAAAGATACAATGACAAACACATAATAACACTGATTATAAGTTTAGTGCTCATCTATCTAATTTAGATGCATACAGTTGTAATATTTAATTGAAATACATAAACATAGGTAACGAAAAAGATTATATTAACTTAACAACACGCATACTTGTACGTAAACTAAAGACACATTTTCTAAAGTGGGACATTAGATATTCACAAGTTTAATTCATGTATGCAAATATAAAATATATGATCATGTGATTCTAATATCAAGAGTTAGTAGATAATATTTAAGTTATCGAGGGTACCAAACATTACAATTAAAAGACAACAAAATGTTAATTAACATTCAAAAAACATTGAAAAGAATAGGTAGAATAGAACATTGATAGCACAAAATATTATTAAAAAAAAAAAAAAAAAGATGATGTATCGTAGGATCAACCTATTCACATGTAAAGAGAAAGTCTGTCGTAGACTTTTCTTAAATCTTTGTCTATAGTGGGATGGAAAAATATTAGTAGTTGGTGTGTGTAATTTACACTACAAAGTCACAATATCCATAAGTTATTAATTCCATAAGTATGATGATATTTGTAATACATCTGATTTCTTTACTATTTTTAAAAAATCTTTGCTATAGTGGATGGAAAAATATTAGAGTTTGGTGTGTGTAATTTACACTACAAAGTCCACAATTATCCATAAGTTATTAATTCCATAAGTATGAATGATATTTTGAATACATCTGAATTTCTATTCATTTTAAAAAGTCTTAATTGAATACCCCTGAACTTTGGTGGAATTCATAATGATTTTTTAAAATCTAGTTGAATACACCCAGACTTTGATTAATTTTTAAAAGTCTGTATTGAATACATCTAGACTTTCAAATTCCATAGACTTCTTTAAAACTTCCACTAATTCCATATACAATACACCCCCCCCTAAGTGTGATCTATCCACTTATAAGTTGTATTTTATTTATCCCTTTTCTGATGTGGGATCTTTCCTCTCTAACAGAAAGGATAGTATAATAAAAAAATAAAAAGAAAATAAAAATAAAAATAGGAGTAAATAACCATGGAAAGGATGTGAGAAGTTGAGATTTATAACTACAATAAAAAACTCCCCATTACGCACGCACGTACTAACTTCACAAAAAGAGAAAATAGCTACAAATAAGAAAGAAAAAAAAAAAACAAAAACCTATTAACAACGTCTTCTACGCGTCAGTTTCACGGATATAAAGACTAGTACGGGTAAACCAAAGAGAAAGAAACCCAAATCTAGATACCACGTATCTAAGCGTATCTAAAATCCACATAGACATACTCCATATCGTATTCAAATCTGGATACACATCCGCGCGTACCGTACCCGATACGGGATAAGGATTCATTTTGTTTTATTAAAAAAGTGAATAACAAAGAAAAAGAAAATCAATTTGTCCTAATTGAAATTATAGTATTTTTGTGACACAGTAATATTCTCCTCATCAGCAAGACCATGGTCGTACTGCACATAAACCAAATATGATAATATTGATGGGAAAGGAATATATGTCACCATGGTCGTCATGGTTGCGTTTGGTTTGGCATTACTAGAGCTTTCTTGTTTTGGTGAAGGAGGAGGGAGAGTGGTACCGGTTGAAAGGACCCAAGATTCGTCGGGATAAAATTGCTTCCTGGGGCTCCGAATCCCTTCCCATCCCTCTTTTTTGTTTGCTTAGCTGGATGATGCTGTTTCTGCCAATTTTCTTTTGTTCTCACCCCATGACTCACCCAAAGTTCATACGTCTGCAGCTCACAGACGACCAAACTCCTCACGCGCCACCTTCTAACTGTTGCTCTGCTCACATTAATCCTAGAACGCTAAACAATTCTCTACCAAACTACCAGGTAGGTTAAAAGGTCGCATTTCTAGCCGAACGAACAACTGGAAGTTACATATTTGTTGATGAAATGTTCGACGACCTCAAGCAAATGGATTCTGGTTTTGAAAGACTCTTAGAATGGTGAACCAAACCAAATATGGCCATAAAACCCCTAGTAACAAAAAAAAACACAATTTCTAAGGTTGTTTTTCTTTCTTTTTGATGCAACAAAGAAAGACCGCAATTCGTAGGGAATCTGAAATTAATGATTTTGCATTACAGCTACAGGCATGCAAATACTTATGCTGAATGGGACGGCATATTCTGATTATTCTCCATAAAAATACAAAAAGAAAATGTCTATTGTTGTAATGCATACTATTTCAAATCAGCAGAAAAGCTTTCGAAAGATGTATTTCACAGGTTACGTGGAAAAAAAAGAAAGAAAAACGAACTGATTTCAAATGATCTGATGTGATCAAATACGTTTATTTTCTTTTTCTATTTCTATATAATCGAACATCGTTATTATATGTACATGAATCTACCTTGTCCCTTGCTATCACCCACACATGGTTTTCATAAACACAACCATTCATTTATATGGGAGCTGATCGCTTCACCTTTGATAGGGTAACCACCATCTTTCACAAGTTTCCGGATCCTCTTGACATCCTCCTGCTTTGCACTTCAGAATATGTGTTCTTGTAATGTGCAGAAGCTCTTTAAGAATGTGCATTCCGATATCTACATCGTTGTGGATCCTAAAAGCACCATATCAGTGATATCACCATAAGTTCCAACAAAAACAGAAACAGTAGCTGAACGCAGATGGAATTAATCTCAGAATAAGAGTTTATATTTACTGAGATTATATTTACACAAGTAAAAGTCTTGCAGAAGCTGAAAGAAGAGATGGTGGACTGTTATGAATGTAGCTTCTAGAATTTAAACAAACAGAGAGACATCAGGCTTATTGGCTGAAACACCCCTTAACTCTAATCATCGATTTTATCCAACTGTAACCCAATCCTGCCAATGTTTCATCAATTTAAAAACCCGCGTCCAATCTTATCGTTAAACATCCTCATGTGCCAAGGCCTGAAATTCTGATTTTTTCTGCATTCTTTGTATATTGAATGTAGATGAGTATTTAGTGATAGGAATATAACACAATTCTGTTAAATTAGAACAGTTGTAAGATTTGGAGAAGTTGGTATGATTAGGTGTATATTATAAGTTAGTCTGAACTTTGACATTTAGGGGAAACTTATGGGGAATTCTAGCCATTAAGATAAAAGATGAGCATGCAAGTATTAGACAGATAAAATCCATCTAATGTCTAACATTTGCATGCTTATCTCGATATTTCGTAAACATCATGGTTAAATTCACTTTCTTTACATTGGATAAATAAAGCTCTTCAACTGTAATGCGCAAAATACATACACCAAATTAAAACTTACTTCAAGATCAGACACCTTAGATAACTCACCAAGAAATATAAAACGGAAGAATGTGGCACAACCTTGCTCACTATACCAGGACAGCCATATTATCCTCTGTAAAGCAGTTTCCACCGTGAGCACTATCAAAGTGGAGGACTCTAAGCTTCCCTTCCTGTTATTTATAGCAAGTTAACATTGCAAAAGAGAACACCTTTTATAGAGGAACCAAGAAAGGACAGTGGACTAATAATTGCAAGATTTATGAGGAATCAAAAGCACACCTTGGTTCCATAAGCCAGACCACCACCAGCAAACGGATGAAAGCAAGCAACATTAACCTCATCATCTGCACTAGGAAGTACTCTCACAAGTTCCATATCTGAAACTCTGTAGATCTACAATAAATAAAGAAATTCATGAAAACTGAGTCTACAACAAATAAAACTCTGATAACAGTACTATATATACCCGCTAGGGTCTTGCTAACAGTACTCTTTTTTTATATTTCATCTCAAACTAAACTCAACAAGAATTACGAATTACAACCAACAACTCTGAGGTTTAGGAAGTTTCACGCATGATAACTGACAGTGCAACAATTTAAACTCTGTTAACAGTACTATATACCCACTAGGATCTTGCTGAACATAACCAGATCAAAGAAAAAAAGGCTGTGAAGTCCCTTTACCATGACCAATATGTGTAGTAAAGCTCCAAAAGGTATTAACTAATGTCCCTTTAAATAAAGCATGTGCCAACAAAGAACACTTTTATCTAAGACTTGTCAAAGAACAAACTACTGACTAAAATTAATGAGTAAAATAATTAGAATATAACCTCCGTAAGTCTTATAACAAGAAGGAACTACGGAAGTACCTCAAGAACAGTGTAAATAGGTACTGTTGATTCACCATCAATGACAATACTTTTAAGAAGAGAACCATGGCGTCGACCATAAGCAATTAATATATGCTCAGACGTGGGTGAGAACTGCAGGCACAACATTAAATACAGAGGCTCAACTCAAAATGAAATCTGCATAGAGGAGCCAAGATTGCTATCAAACTAACCTGAATCGAAGTCAAACAATGTGCAGCTCTGATAGCTCGGGAAGCAAGTGGTGAACCAAATCTGCATCAGAAAATGAGAAATACATAAACACAACATTAAATATCAATAACAGAATATAGATAAAATAAGAAATAGTTGTAAAATGACTAGATTTTTACGTTGCCTTCTCAAGTGAATATATGCGAAGCTCATAGATGACTTGATGTGCTGAGATTGGATGCCGGGTTGGGGATGTTGCAATTCTAGAATCTTGATGGACTACACTTTGCAGTCCAGGTTCAGCTTCCATATCAGGAAGCATGCATGCAACACAGGCAGCTAAGTATCTCCCACAAGGAGAGAAATGAGTGCCCATTTCGCTGCAAAGAAAAATGCAGCTTAAATAGCATAAACATCATGACGAGCTAAACAGAAACAATTCACAAAATGTATTCAATTAAAATTGTAAAAATAAAGGTATCGGTGACATGGGGCCACCAAAAACTGCAATCTACTCATTCAAGCCATTTGAGCGAAGAATGTCATGTCCACCACAATGCTGAATCTAAAACTACAAAAATAGGAGAATGAAATGAAATGTCATGTATCTCTACATACCTGCAAAGAACAGCATGGGGAATGGTTAAGCGGCATCGTTCAGCATTGAGTGGAGCAGAAGGATTTGTTATGTCATGCGACCATATTCTTAGTTTCACAGTGCATGGTAACTCTGCAGCTGCTGTAGCAGCCAGTGATGTAGTAATTTCAGAATGGATTCTGCTAACAATGGGCTGAGCTTCATTCCCATCATGCAGGGCGTTTAAGATAGCGGCACTATCCCCAGATTCCGGTACTGAGAAGCGAAATTGCAAACCAGCTCTTCCAGAAACCCCAGATAAGCTGGTGCTTCCTCGCATTGCTGAAGAAGGTGCCACAAGTGGTGCTAAATTAGAAGGAACATTATGTTGGGCTAAAGTGTCAAGCCCAGCACCATTAAGGGGAACCATTGCGGGAAAACTGGCTTGGCTCTGACCCGTTAACCATCCCTGGAGAAAAGGAAGCTCCCAAAATGCTGGATCTCTATAAGGAAACATATGACGAAGTTGCCGAGGTTCAGCAAATTGAAGAGGATTTGATACATTTTCAGGTAGTCTATCAATAGCATTATCTACATTGGTAGAGTTTTCATGCTGGCTTCTCCCTACAGACTGCATTTCATCAGTCTCCATTGCATCGTTGAGATGAGAAAAAGATGGAACTGATGGAAATGCCTCCATGGGAGAAACTGTGCTATCCCTCTGCTCTGTTGCATTTGCATCTGATTCAAACTGGCGTGAGGCAGATGCGACTTGCATGTTACTTGAACCAACATGCCCATCACCCTGCATTTCTGTTCTTGGACCATCTACAGACGGTGACACAAAGAAGAAAGGCAAAGACATTTGTGGCAGTTCAGCAGCCAAACTAAGGCGTTCACTAGAATGGACGTTTGCCAAGAAAACAGCAGGAGAAGGATATTGCAAGTATCCCGAAGATGTTGCTGGTGTCATCAAGGAATCTGAAGAGTCATGATCATTGACCTGCATATCAGTTTAATAATGTAACAAATATGATGAGTGATTCTGAATAATTAATTAAATACTGTCTGGAATATTCACCTCAGCAGTTAGAAGAAACGGAGCAGCTTGGGGGTGAAAATGCACTGCTCTAAGTGAACGCCATGTTTTCAATACAATGTCTGGAGAGGACTGCTGCTTTTTGTAGTTCCATATATACACCTGAAAGAGGAAATTGACATAAATAATAAATTTACAAGCTCATAACTCAGCATCAAGGCTGTAATATACTAAAGGTCCATAATAAAATGAACCATCACCTTGTGTCCTGATGCAACAACTAGGAGTTCCCCTGTCGCATGAAAGGCTATGGATGCAATAGGTCGATCTGGGATCAAAGCCAACAGACATAGAACTATTAATCCTCAATTAAGAGAAAAAAGAATAGGTGGCTACTAATGGAATGCAAGTTTTTGGGTTTGAAATTACAGAAATCACGTGATCCTATACACTCAGATGTGTTTAGATCCCATAGGCGAACTTCGTGATCCAAACCCCCACTAGCAATTATTTCTGGTCGTGAAGGGTGGAACCTCACCTGTAAGGATTACATAAGTTAATTCCACAAATTTTCTTAAGAATGATAATCATAATAAGTGTAGGGAACTTTTATTCATCAGAAACACGATGAGATTCTTATAAAGGAAAGTAGAACTCAGACTTCAGTTTCATCCCTAATTGCTTTCCTGATTTATCAAGTAAGCCTAAGCAGCTAGCATTTTACAGCTAACTGTTTAACAAGACTCTACTAACATTTTCGCCCTGTCGATTCTTATGCCGTAGGTTCAATAACTGTGATAACACTATTTACTTTGTATCTGAATTTTTAGAAAAGTTCCTTCTAAGTCTTTCTTTTTATAATTACTGTAGAGAGAATAAATAACTTTTCACTATGGTCCTCATTGAACAGGTTGCAAAGAGTATTGTTCCGTAAGGCATATAGCATAAGGCATCAACAATAAATGAGTGTGCAGCTGTATAAGCTAAGCTTACCACCCACGGTGTCCTCCTATGGCCACTCAGAACTTTCAAGCACCTTCCAGTTTGGCAATCAATTATCTTTACAGTGTGATCACCACTGCAAGAGTCAAAAGATTGAAAATAGAGTTTTTAAACATAAGCTGGTGTTCAAAATTTCAAGTTGAGATAAATGAATTAGGTTACTTACTGTGTAGAAGCAACCGTTCTTCCATCGGGACTAAATGCTGCAGCAATGGTTGACCTCGGAGGAGGCACTAAATCACAGTACCTCGCTGACAAATGTTGTAGTGACTCTGCTTCAACCCTGAATGATCAGAATGTATATTCAAGAGATACATAGCATCATTGATAACCTTTATGGAACATACATAACATCTCTCTCATAAAGCTCCTACCCTCTTAAAACATATAAGTTATATCTCATGAATACAGTTAACATAAAAAAGATCTCATGGTACCATGAAAGAAGGCCACGTTTAGCATCTATTGTTGCTTGCCACTCAGGGCCAGTGGAAGAGGAACCAGCTTTCACTTTAGGAGTTTCTCCCCACCGTCTTCTAGGCAAGCGTTTTGCTCGAGGAGAAATTTCTCTCCCTACTATCAAGCTGACCACATTTCTGCCACAAACATATTGAGAAGTTCACTCAACAATAACATTCTAAGATTACATATGGGTAAGCTTTTAAATCAAAAATCTGAATTTTGAGATTTAGAGTAATTTGTTTGATTAGAACTTAAATTTTAATTCCTACTATTTATAAATATCAACATAGAAATTTACAATCAGTGAACTAATATGTTTCAATAATAAATAAAAAACAACTTCTTCTCTTTTCTACGATTTTAGCCTGCTAATATTAAAATAAGACAGATTGTGCACATAAGCGCATTTGACTAGAAAGCAAGAAAGATGGGCAGATCCACCCAATCAACGGCTGAATCGTATGTTTTCTTCTCTTTTCATGATAGAAGGGATCAAATATCCGTGCATATATATAGATCTCAACAAATCACATTACACTTCATTTTGAGTTAAGAGTCCAAATGCAAACTTTGTCCCAAAACCTACATGCAGTCCAATGGATCTCTTAAGATTGACTTCTCTGTATATGATCCTGAACATCGAACTGTTGTGCACACTTGAGGCAATCTCATCAAACACACATTTCAAACAAATCAACAGAATTGAAGATGACGCCGAACTCAAAGGCTAGAAACATGAAATTCATCGCAAATGATTTCCGAAATTCCAAACTTAAACCACTATAGCGCTCAATAAATTGAATCTTTCTTAGCTACGCAACTCAGATTCGACAATGCCTTAAAACAAAGCTTCATCTACAGGAGGCAAGTCATGCAACCAACACCAATTATACAAAATATCATACACAGATTATCTGTATACAAAAACAAAACAAAATTTCAAGCTGCGGAAGCATCAATCTGAGCTCACAGATTCCGGAACCGAACACATTTCAGCCAATTCCGAAATGAGAAATGCGCATAGATCGAATTAAGAAACTCACACAAAAAATCGATGCGTAAAGAGACAGAGAATTGCGAACTCTGACCTGCAGTGATGCTTTTCGGCCGGCGACGTGGACTGATCGGACGGCGGTGAAGCTCCGGTCATCATAAGATCGGACTTCATAGGAGTAGGATTGAGAGAGAGAGAGAGAGCGACCTGTGTGGATAAAATCAACCGTGGACTCAATTTCTCCGGTGTTGAATTAACCGTGAAATCTGAATCCAAGGGAAAAATGGAGGCTCTGGCTCTCTGTGTGGAAGAATAAGAATAAGAAGAGCGAACAGGGGTCTCTGTTTCTTTTCTCTCTTTTCCTATATTGGTGTTTCGTATATTTACTAAACTGCCCCTCTGCTCTCTTTTACTTTTATAATTTGTACCGTCCATCTGGAGATTAAGACGGTGTCTGTTATGACACGTCGGGCATGCAATTCTTTAACAATTTTGAAGATTAGTTTTTGATAACCCCATCTTGATTTTATCAGACAAAACATGGAGGCTATTAACAACAGTATGTTGAATTTGCTATTTTTTTTATATTAGGTAAATAACTCAACTATTTTGTGAGTCAAACTCACAACCTCCTATTTATTAAGGGGAAACTATATCGTTAGACCAAATGATACTTGACTGTTGGATTATCATTTTAATTTTTTTTTTTATCGGAATGATTATCATTTTATTTTGGTGTCATTTCTCATATATTATTTTTTAGAATTTTAATTTATGCATTTGTTAACATTTTGAATGAGAGATACTATCGGCTTAATAAATCTTCCGAGAGGCAAATTTTGTTATGGACCGGTTAACTCTATTTCACATTTTCACACATAATAAACTTCAACTATCTGTTTGGTTTCGCTGTTTTGACGCGGTTTGCATCAGCTATGATTTGTTGTTGTTTGATTTTGTTGTTGTATTTTGGTTGTCTGAAAATAAAATGTAAGTTGCATTTTTGGTACAAAGGGTCTTTTGATGAATACATTTTACGTTAAATTTTGCAATTTCACAGCTATATGCAATTTTGGTAAATGTTGATTTTAAATCACAGCCTAACCTGGACCAAAATGCAATTGTAGAGTTCATCTCTTACCCTCCCATTTCTTGGATGAAAAGAACGTTGCAAATCTGAAGCAAAGCTCACATATTATTGTGAATAACATAACACATTAACATGAAAGGGCAAAGTACTGAGATCCAGGTTACTTCCAATAGTGTGTATGTTGACTAGCAAATGCGACGCTACAGTCAAAAAAGGTAAGGATATAAACCAGGAATTCTATACCAAAATTTTCAAAAAAAAAATTTACAAATTCAGTAATGAATAGGAATCTGAAAAGAATAAAAGCTATATATACACAGGTTCTGAAACTGGAGATGTGACCAGTTCAACTCAGTTTCTTGGGTTGAGTCCTTTTAGATCGACTAGATCCCCATATACGAATAGTTTGATCATCACTAGCCGATGCCAGCATTTGAGGTCTCCTAAGATTCCAACTCACAGAGTTCACAGTCATTGTATGCCCACACAGAACCTCAATTGGCCTAGAGTTTCGCCGATTCCAAATGTAGACCTATAGCAGATGGTAATTTTTGAATTTGTGAGAACCCATTCAGTGCACTGTACAAGAATGATTGGTATACATAGGGAATGTATAGAAAAAATCCAGAAAAATAACAAATCTGGGGAAGCAAAGTATACCTGTGTGTTCTCACTCCCGCTGGCAATAAATGTACTATTCGCTCCACCAAAGCAGGAGCGTATCACGTACTTGCTCTGCATATGACCCATATACTTTAGTGGCTTCTCCATTTTCCCAGCAACATCCCACATATGGATCTCCTGGCTATTGAGGTTGACGATAAAGAACTCACTATCTCTAGAAATTGAGAGGGACGTGATAGCATGGTCTTCGGAGATAACTCGCTCAGCATTTGTTCCCACATTAAAAATCCGAATTTCTTTTTCAGAGAAAATGCTGATAAGATTTTCCCCATCTGGTGTCACAGCAAGATCTACAATCTTGGGCATCCTCATGCCTCTCCATGCTTTTAACTCGTTGCCGTCACAATCCCACATGTAGATACCTTTTTCAGGGTCGACACTGCCACACACAAGTCGCTTTGAGTCGGGAAACCAAGCACATGAGCTGACAATGAAGCCACGATCTCCAAATGTATGCTTGCATGTACCTGTTTCCACGTCCCATAGCTTGAGGACTTCACCATTTCCACATGTAAGCAACTTTGAGTCATCAGGGCTCCATGCCACAAAGGATACTGGATTAAGGTGGCTCTGCAGGGTATGTCTTAATATCAGGCTGCCATCTTCTAGCACCTGGTACCGAAAGGTAGAATTAATGTCAGAGACCCTAGCAACATAGCATCTTCCCCAACTTGGACAGTGTGATTAGATTCCACAAATTACTTTTTACTAATTAAGGTGAACTCCAACAGTATCTGATTTTTTTTTTTTTTTGTCCAAAACTTTTTGAGCATTCAACTTATACAGCTTATATTGAATAAAGATAAATTAAATAATAAAATTTTAAAAAATAAAAACACATTAGGATCCTATGTAGCATATATATCCAGTTTGCACTGAACATAAGTTAACACTTAACAATAGCATAATGTCTAGCAACTGTATAATTTTGTTTCTACATTAACAAGTTTCTTTACCGTTACAGACAGCTCGTTTGATGATTTGATCATGCATATGTCCATATGGCACTATATACAATTTTGATGGACGTTAAGATAGGAATAGATTCCTTTTGATGCATCTCGCCCGCCTAAAAGGACAAAAATTTATTTCCTCACACATTTGGTGGATTCTGGAAGCATAAATTGATAATCAATTCAAAGATTTGGTTAACGTATTTTCTTAATGTGCAAACAGTTCAGCCGACAATTATTTTCTTTATTTGTTTTGAGAGTTCAAGATTTTTCTCTAGCAATTTCTAGAACATTAACTGTAACACGATCTTATTCCTGCGAAGTGCAGACTAGAATTCCTCTGAATAAGTACACTATCTGCCTATATAGGTGAACTTAACATTCAAATTAAAGTTTAGCATGAAAGCAACATTAAAAAACTCAAACAAACTTCTAATGCAAATCACATCATACAATACAATGGTACCTTCCATATGATGGCTGTGCAATCACTTGATGATGAAGCTAAGTACTCCCCGTTATGAGAGAATTGTACAAACCAGACTTCGTTCTTATGTTCAGTCAAAATCTGCAGCAGTGACAAACAAGTGTTCATTTGTAACTCAAGCATCCAGTAAATGAACATGATAAAGCAAAAGGAGAAAGAAAAAAATCTAGTAGTATTTTTTTCAAGACAGAAGCTCAGCCAGCAAATCACACCTGTACAGTCTCAGTAGGAATCTGATCCCTACTGCACAAATGGTCCTCATATAGTGAAACAGCACCCGATAAATTATGATACATACATGAATCAATCTGGGTCAAAACAGCAGTTTCAACCAGATGTTCCAACCTTCGCCCAGGTATTGTAATTGGTGGAGGAAGCAAATTTTCCAATTCTTGCAACAGCTTTCTTCGCAATTCACAGACCTCATTGTTGTCTGTCTTACTCTGCTCCATATCCTTCGAGAAAAGGATACTGTGAGCAAGGCTGTGAATCTTTTCTCTGCCCACCTGTAATGATGGAACCTCTCTCCGCAAAATTTCTAAAGCCAACTTGTCATCCCCACACTTCGAATATTCCAGCAGTGACTGTTTCAATACTAGAAACAAAGCAGTAGCTCTTGTTTCTTCAGTCAACTCCTTAATGTCATTAAGCATATCAATACAACCATTCCAATTTCCACTCAATATCTTTGATTCCAGCGTTCGAAAATAATCAGACTGGCAAGCAATGCCAGACTCCAACTCCAAGCATGAAGCAGACTTCCCACATCCAATCGAATACAGGCACTGAATTATTACTCTTACAAACTCATGCTTCTTTATTAGGCCTTTTGACCCGAGCCTACACGAACCCTCCATGGACATCCAAGTTTGGCTTATCCAGCTAAAATCCACCCTTCTATACTCAAGTAGTGCAATTTCTTCCACTAGCCATTACAACCCAATTACAAAACAAATACTCTACCACTTTTAGAATATCTGGTCCAACTAAAATCTTATTAAAATTACTAAAAGAACAACTACAGCTCTGCACCGAAGCCAAAATTTCCAAGAACCCTAAACCTGATAATCTCTATTCAATCACAAAAAGCATTCCAAAACTGAGCAAACTTCCAACAAAAACATACCAAAACAACAGAAGCTCCAAATTCACAACGCCCAAAAATCCTTCTGTGCAGTGAAGCTACCATGCAAACACATAGCCTCAGAATAAATACAAACCAATAGTATCCCAGAATTGTAAGTAACGCACCTTCAACCTCTCAATAATCAAAACCTCAATATTCGATTGAAACCGAGGCTGTGAAAAGTAGGGTGTGAAGATTTATAACAACACCCAAATGAGCATATAATTCAAGACTCAAACTTTACCGCCAGAGATGAATATTGGAATGGAATTAAACGAACCCAGAAGAGCTTGGAGTTCGAAAACGAAGAAAACAGAGAGAAAGGGGTCTGTGGTAAAGAAGAAGAAAAATAAAAAAACAGAGGATTTGAGCGGTTAGAATTGATGGGAATTAGTGTGATGAGAGAAGAGAGAACTCAGAGAAGTGGGAGTAAGTAACAGTTAATCAGATGTTTAGAAATCCCGGGAAAGAAGGAAGAAGAGGGGCTCTTAACCGAGGAAGCAAGATCTAATCAGCACACGTCGTCGTTTTGGTGATGTGAAAACAGAGGATTCAGTTTTTTTTCTTTTTTTTTCCTTTTTTCTTTTTATATTAGCCCGCAGCCAATTTTGGAAACAACAACTATGACGACGTCGTTTTAGTGTTGAAAAGTCAAATAGAGAACATCCATCAAAATTGCTAAACAGAAAATTTACAGAAAAATTTGAAAAGTCAAATACGTCGTTTTGTCCGGAACTTCTTGCATGCACGACGTGTATTTACACGATGTAATTTTAACCGTTTATAACAATTTATATATTCAACCACCATGTTTCTATATGTTTCTGTATTATCTTCACATACATACCACCATGTATGTATGTGAAGATACACGTCGTGCACTGAAGATGTTTTCCGTTTTGTCTCAATAATCTCACAAAACATCTAAGAAAGAAAGTCCAGGCTTTTGCGATTGACCTGATTGGGGTTTGGGAACAAATTGTCATTGAGGAAACAATGAATAAAGACGATGTGAAAAGAACGGCGGGTTTGAAATGAAGGATTCTCTAAAGCGTAGCACTTTAAAATTTGAAACCCAATAGTCTCATGCCTGAGTATGTTCAGAAATCAGATGTTGTGAAGGTGGAGAAGGTCCCCAGTTAGGCGAAACAATGTGACGTTGATTGTGATGTTGAACCAAGATCATAGAAATCTGAAAAAGAAATAATGACATAATGTAAGGCTGAAATGGTCACCGGAGAGTCTATACCAAAATCTAATGATGAAGCGAGGGACAGAGTAAGAGGAATGTTGCATGAGGCTTTACTATGTTCTAGTCTACGTATAATCGTGTTTGTTGGAAGTCATCAGGTTTACGTACATAATAGGCTTTCTAGTCAAACAAAGTTCCTACAATGCTAGATGAGTCATGAGCGTTGGAAGGGTTATGAGTGCCTCCTAGGATGCTTGGTCTTACGAGATATACAGTTTGGCCTCCTAGGTTTATGCAGGGCCCTTCCAATGAGGGATCCCTTTTTTTGACATATATGAGGGATGGGGGATTACACCAACTTTTTGATCACAAAATCACATCTCCACCGTTCAATATGTAGTTCTATATGAGTAGATCACTTCTGCAAATTTTCAGAAATTTTGGTGATCGTTAAGGCATTCAAAACTACGATTTTTAATTATAAGCATGAACGGTTCAGGTCTGGCAGATTTGGTTCGTTCATTGATTTAATCTTGTTCGACATCTTAACGATCACCAAATTGGCTGAAAAATTTGCAGAATTGATCTATATATAAGGACCAACAAACTGAACGGTAGAGATTCAAAAATATAATCGAAAAGTTGGTGTAATCTCCCATCCCTCATATATGTCAAAAAAAGGGATCTCTCATTGGAAGGGCCCTGTAGGTTTATGTACGTAATATATTCGATAAGTATTCTTATGATTATATCATCAAAAAGTTAAGAGATATATAGTTGTCCAACACAAATTAAAGGGTTAAATATTGAATAGTCCATGTGGCTAATTGGCTTGAAGTCAACATTTCATAAATCCTTATAGTTTCAATTTAATCTGAATGGTCCTTAAAGTCACGATTTTTCTTCCAAATGGTCATTTCGTTAATTTTATTCGTTAAAATGCTGACGTTTCGTTAGAATGCTGACGTGGCCGTCAAAAGCGGCTTTTGACGGCCACGTCAGCATTCTAACAAATAAAATTAACGGAATGACCATTTGGAAGGAGTCGTGACTTTAAGGAACATTCAGATTAAAATGAAACCACAAAGACCAAACATATGTCAACTTCAAACTATAAGAACTAAACAAATTTCAATTCGAAATTAAATATTGAACATAAGTGTCACTATAAGTTACATGACTAGCTATACGTGTGATAAAAAAATAAAAAAATTAAAAGGGAAAGTTACAAGTAAAATAATGATTATACTCAAAGGACTAACTATACGTGTGATAAAATAGAAGAAGAGGAAAGTTACAAGTAAAATAATGCATTTTAAACTCTAGTTATGATATATGTTCAGTCTTACGAGACGTATAATAAGATGACGATCAATATTACTGTTTAGAATTTAGTCTTTAGCTACTTGATAGTTTTGGTATAGTTGACATCGCTCATGTGTAATTACCTTTGAGACGTTGGGTATTTATCAAAATCATCTCTAACGGTCTCCTTATAAATATCTCCATCAAGTGAACATAAAGAGAAAAAAAAACTTCGTAGTATAACTATTATCTTGGAGTGGTAAGGTTATCAAAAATTAGTCAAAACTTTAACGTTTGATTGAAATTGCTATTATGTTGAAGTTGCTTGTATTTTAGACAAAGATACATGACCGTCTAAAAGCTGAAAAATTTTACATAAATTTAACAAGTTTGAAAACCATCAAAATTGTCCATTATCAATCCTATATCTATATGTATTTCATATATCTATATATGCTTGTTTCTATATCTATATGTATTTCATACACATATAGAAATAAAGTAAATTTCCTTCTATTTTGAATTTGATTTCAAATTGTATGGTTAGATTACAAGAAACTTCCAAACAAGATGAGATGTAATAGTTAAAAACCCCATTGACCACAATGGTTTTCCATATTAAACTTTCTTTTTTAAATTCTCTCCCGAATCTAAAACCATAAAACGCCATTCAAAAATTAACGTGTAGCACAACAGAAAAACGGTTCCCCAGTTTCCCACTCCCGGATACGAAACGGCCGCGAACCTGGGCGTTTCGGCGGGGCCCCCTCCTCCCCCACCACACTCGCTCTCGCTTAGCGCGTGGATCAGACCGCCCCCTTACCCAAAAGAAAGAAAAACCCAGTCTTTGCTGGAGCTAACACTCTCACACTCACAGACAGCAGCAATAAAGTCCCTCACCTCTCTCTCTCTCTCTCTCTCTCTCTCTCTCTCCTCTC
>NC_020492.1:7004276-7011941 GCF_000184155.1 Fragaria vesca subsp. vesca
ACACTCTCACACACACACGACGACGACACGACAACTAACGTACCTACCTCTCTCTCTCTCTCTCTCTCTCTCTCTCTCTCTCTCTCTCCTTCTTCTTCAACCTCCTCCAAGATCTCTTCTTCAGCTCAATCCCTTCTCTCTCTAAACCACCCACATTTTCTCTTGCTAGATCTTTCGCCGCATTTCATGGATCTGCAAGAGCCCACCCACCCGCAATGTCTGGGCTCTTCTTCTCTCTCCTAGGGTTTTAGTCGCCGCTGGGGTTTCCACTCTTTGATTCTCTCATAGCTGAGCTTGCCAGAAACCATGACCAAAATTCTGTGTTTAGCCTTGAAATGCGACCGAGAGGCTCGCCGCCGGCCGCTGCTGCTGCTTCACCGACAGTCTGGAATTTTCCGGCCAGTCTCTTCTCTCCAGCTCGGAGCTGGTTGCTTCTGATAATGATTGCTGTGGGTTTTGGCTCTGTCATAGACAATGCGTACTCCGATTCTGCTTCTTCTTCTTCCTTTTGTTCTTCTTCTCCAGCTCAACTTAGTTTTCTATTGCTCAGGTTTGTCTTTCTAATTTTTCAGCTTTCCGATTTTAAATTCGAGTTTATGTTGAATTTTATATTGCTATTAGCAGCTGGAGCATCTTAAGTAATTTTTTCTTTTTCTTATGATTACAGGGCAATTGTCACTAACTCCTACTCAGATTTCAAATCCACCGTTTTCTTTGAGAGGTTTCGCACTGGAGCGCGGTAAGTGAGCTACTGTTTCTGTATAGTTTCACTTGCCAGGGTCAATCTTAATCTGGACAAGTTTTGTTTAAATGATTAAATACATTGGTGTTGAGATGCTAACAAACTTTCTTGAATCATGTATTTGGAAATGTCGTCAATTATTTCCCATAGTGTTTATTTATGCGTTCCGAATTGGTTAAATTAACTTCTTTTTATAGCTATGGATATTATTTCTTAACCTGTGGATGATGTATATTGTTGCCATTTGCAGCAAGGTCAATGTTGGTGCGTTTTCCATTTCCTTCTTCGAAACAATTGAAAGCACGAAAGACCAAGCCTTCTTCCGCATCCCCTGCACCTTCTCCAGTTTATTTAGGTATATGTCACCTTAAAAAATGTTATTGCGCAGATATTCTAGTTATGTAGCCTGACCTTGATGTTAAATTTTCAATTTCAGCTCCCAGCAGTTCGCCTTCAGCACCACACCGTCATCATCATCGTCACCGTGGGAAAGGAACACCCCATGCTCTTTCTCCTGCCCCATCAAAGGACACAGGTACTAAATAATATAAGGCGTCAAATTTGTTATTGTCAGGGGCCATCACCTGTTAGTACATCTACTCATTCAATAGATGTTTGAGATTGATGAATTTTCAAACCAAATTTTATAATCTAAATTTTTTTTCCTCGGATGGCCAAGAATTTGATAGTGGGATGCCACCTTGCTTATATCTTTAAACTAAATCATTCAGTCCTTATAACCACTCCTCTGCTGAGGCATTGTTTAGTGTGGCTTAATTTGTTCTGTTGGCAACTAATATTAAAATAAAATAATGGTCTGTTAACTTCCATGCATTGCAAGATGAGTTTGAGGCTTACCTTGAACTTTCCCTATCCCGGGTTAGAGGGGTAGCTAGTCCAACTTCTGCTAAATCTTCTACTTGAATACTAGGACTCAGATACTTGTAAACCTAAAGACATTGTTTGTTTAACTATGGCCACGAAAAACCCTTTGTCATCTTATATATTGTTTCTCCTGTGGAGTGACTTGTTAGTTACTTTTTTGTCATGGTATTTTTCGCAGGATGTGATCAACTTTGCGTGGAGCCACTTACTGCATCTCCATTTGGTTCACCTTGTGGTTGTGTATTTCCTATGAAAGTCAGACTTTTACTGGATATAGCTCCTTATTCTATTTTTCCAGTAATGAGTGAGTTGGAGATTGAGGTTGCTGAAGGCACATATTTGGAACAAAGTCAAGTTATAATAATGGGTGCAAGTGCTGACAGTCAAAATCAAGGGAGAACAGTAGTGGATATTAACTTGGTTCCTTTAGGAGAGAAGTTTGATAATACCACTGCGATACTGACATATGACAGATTCAAGCATAAGAAAGTGCCTCTCAATCTAACTCTTTTTGGCAATTATGAAGTGTTGTACATTAGTTACCCAGGTACCAACCTCAATCTCGTATGCTTTGGCTTATTATTTCAGTATTTATTGTGGTTGAGACTGAAACAGTTATTATCAGGAATACCTTCTTCACCACCATATTTGAACGGGAATGGACCGACCGGAAGTCCCCCAAACCTCCCTATCACTGCAGAGTTTCCCAGAAAGAACCAGAGAATGAATATAAGAACCATTGCCATTATTGCCCTCTCTGCCTTTGTACTCCTATTGGTTATTATTGGAGCAATCTTGGTGTTCATTAAATGGAGGAGAGTTGGAAGACCATCTAGTGCTGTCGGTCCTGTACGTGAATCATCAATTCACAAAAGATCTGGTAATTATGGCTGTTCATGAGTTACCAGGATCCTGGTTACCCCTCTTTCATTGTTGTTCCTATTTTTTGGGTTTACTTTATGGGTAAGGGAGAGCGATACACAGGCAATCCATCAGGAGTAAAATTAGCAGGGTTGCTTATTTGGGTTGCGGTTCTCATTGTTAGGCTATTCACTTGCGTTGCTTGTACGTCAGTTTAACACTATATGCATCTATAAATGTGAAAATCTTTACATAAGTGCATGTATTCATCAAAAACTTTCAAGCATGTATTGGATAAAATAGTTGTATTCACATAATGTTTGCCTTAAAGCTCAGAAAGTCAATACCTTTTATCTCCAGTTTTTGTTAATTTTATCTTTTCTCTTTTCACTTCCCAATATCATGGTGTCTTGAGATAACTGTTGAAAAACTGGATAACCTAAAGCCAAAACCTTTTGTCTCCGGTTTTTGTTAATCTTCTCCTTATTCGTTTTACTTCCCAATATATCTTGGTGTCTTGCGATAACCTTCGAAAAACTGGATAACCAAAGTACCATGACTTGTGACTGGCAAGCCAGTTATTAGTTCTCCAGTTGTCAGATTTGGTTATTCTGTTCAGATTTGTAGAGTTTGTTTAGAGAATAGATGTTTACTCCATTTTATAATTATTCCCCTTCTTTGGCTGCAAATTTGGTACTCTTGTATGAGACATTAACTCAGTTCTGTATTTACTATTAAGCATACCGCACACCAACTGATTTTTCTGTGTATAATGCAGGCATTGGGTCTATGTTATCAAGTAGCATTGCAAGCTCCACTTCAGTGTCACTAATGTCCACCATGGCTACCAGTATTCTCTCTGTTAAAACATTCCCGCGTTCCGAGCTTGAGAAAGCAACAAATAAGTTCAGTTCTCAAAGGGTTTTAGGAGAAGGAGGATTTGGACGTGTTTACCATGGAACTATGGAGGATGGAACTGAAGTTGCTGTCAAAGTGCTTACCAGGGATAATAACCAAAATGGAGACCGTGAGTTCATTGCAGAAGTTGAGATGTTAAGCCGATTACATCACCGTAATCTTGTGAAACTGATTGGGATATGTATTGAAGGGCACGCACGCAGCTTGGTATATGAGCTTATTCGCAATGGCAGTGTTGAGTCCCATTTGCATGGTACGGTTTCTTGTCATCTACGGTCTGTTTCTTTGGCTTAACATTGTTGAATTAACAAAACCAATCTCTTCTCAATTATATATATCCAAAGCACCTAAACAAGCTGTTTGATTTCCCCTCTCTTCAAGGATGTTCTTTTTCTGTTTGGTTTCTTGGAATTGATAAGCCTTAAATTGAAATGAATTGTACTTTATGATTGTTTTTCTAGGTGTTGACAAGAAAAAGGGCCCTCTTGACTGGGATGCACGGATGAAGATTGCCCTTGGGGCGGCAAGAGGATTAGCCTATCTTCATGAAGATTCTAATCCCCGTGTTATTCACCGAGATTTTAAGGCTAGTAATGTTTTGCTGGAAGATGACTTCACTCCCAAGGTTTCTGATTTTGGGTTGGCTAGAGAAGCAACTGAAGGAAGTCATCACATTTCTACAAGGGTCATGGGAACTTTCGGGTAATCACATAACATGAATTCATTTTAAATATCAATTATCTAATCTTTTGTAAAGCATATATCTATCTTATGCCACTGCTCAGGAAATCAGGAACCTTTAGTGATTGATTTATGATAACTACTAAACATGCCAAATGAATTGAAATTTTCCTATTGCTAGATATATATAAAAGTCCCTTTTATTTGTTGTTCTGAATATAACAGTATGACCTATTGATGGATTTGATGGATTTTACAGGTATGTTGCCCCAGAATATGCGATGACAGGGCACTTACTTGTCAAGAGTGATGTTTATAGTTATGGAGTTGTGCTGTTGGAACTTCTCTCTGGAAGAAAACCTGTTGATATGTCCCACCCTCAGGGCCAGGAGAATTTGGTTACATGGGCAAGACCGCTGCTAACCAGCAGAGAAGGTTTGCAGCAGTTGGTGGATCCGGCCTTAGCTGGAACTTATGACTTCGATGACATGGCTAAAGTGGCAGCCATTGCTTCTATGTGTGTTCATCCTGAAGTCACTCACAGACCTTTTATGGGTGAGGTTGTGCAGGCTCTAAAGCTGATATACAACGACACTGATGAGACTGGTGGGGACTGCCATAGTCAAAAGGAGTCTTCTGTCCCGGACTCCTTTAAATGTGATCTTGCCCCTTCTGATAGCAGTTGGTGGAATGCCGGTGGACTCACTCCCCGGTTAAATTATGGTCAAGCCTCTTCCTACATTACAATGGAGTATAGCTCTGGTACCCTTGAAGACATGGAAAACAGACCGTTTTCAGCTTCAAGTTTTGTCGGGAATGAGGTATCATTACCAATTAGACATGGCAATAGATCAGGGCCATTGAGAACCATCCGAAACAAGCCGGCTTTTTACAAAGCAAGAGGCAGTATGAGTGAGCATGGAGGTCTGCTTGGAAAGCGGTCTTGGAACGATGGATTCTGGGTTTGAAGCTTGTTAATTTTATTTTAGAATTTGTACAGTTCAAAAAGGACCGAGGCTTTTCAAGTAAGCCATGGGTGTAGTTTAGAAGTTGAAATTCCTGCCTGAGTCCCATGTGTGGAGGATGAGGAAAAAAAAAAAGAAGGAAAGAGAGGACAATGGCTTCTAATTTTGGAATTCTTGATTCATTACATACAAGTTGGATGGAGTTGTAAGTTGGATGCTACTACCTGTGTATTATCTCCCTTTTGGGTTCAATGCCTTATTGATTGACAACTTCCCTTCTTCTAAATTTGTGAGGTAGCAAGTCATCTCCTGCTTGTAGCCAAATATAACTTATCAGATGAAAAAGATGAAGATATGTCAGCTTCGGAACACGTAACCTTTCTTAATCTGAAGTTCCATACCATTTTCTGAACACATAACCATTTGCTGTTTTTCCTGGAAATTGGCGGCTTTGGTTGGAAAATGGCAGACATGCTGCTTTTGAAAGGGACCAAGTTCCTTGGGATTGTTGAAGTGTTGATTCTGACTTCTTAGTGGTGGTAAATGCTTCTAATTGTTACGCTATTGATCTCTCATTGGTTTCTCCATAGTGTTTAGAAGAGCAGAAGACTGGCTTTTTCGGGAATATACGCATACTTCAACAAATTCCCAGTAGTTGTTAGCTAAGTTGGTAACTCATGCAAACCTTATCAGAACAGAATTGTTGTGTGATCTTGAAGACCAGCTAATGTAGTGCGTGTTTTACCTAGCTGTGTATTCACTCGCTCGTTGCAAGCAATGCGTGATCAGTCCTCCAACGGCTTCTCTTTTCTCTTATTTTCACGCAAGTTTCTCTTCACCTTTCCCTTATATAAGATTATGATACCAATACCTGAATTCTCTCTGTCTCCAAATCTCTCTTGCTAGCTTTCTTTCTGTATCTCAGTATCTCAGATACAGAAAGAAAATAAAAAACATGGTTGGCAGTTGCTCCTTGGCTCTCCAACCATTGTTAGTGCAGTGGGAAATACACTCCCAGCTCTGACATTTATCCTTGCAGTCCTTTTCAGGTTTCTACCACTTTACCATGTATTTCCCAATCTGTTTTACTTCTATTTCTTATCTCTCTAAGATTGAAATTGAGTCATAGTTAAATTAATTTTCAGACAAGAATCAGCAACAATGAAGAGCAAGGCAAAGTTAGCGAAGGTGATGGGAACAGTAGTGTGTATAAGTGGAACAACGATACTGGCATTTTACCATGGGAAAATTATTGATATAGGTGATGATAGAAACATGGAATATTCAAAGGAAAGTGCAGAAAACACTGAAGACTACATTGTGTATTCTTATGGCCATCATAGCCCATATATATTTTTTTAAGGGTTTGAAACCCAGCCAAGCTGGGAGGCTCAGCCCTATGTCCGGTTCCAGTTATTTTATTGAAAAAAAAAAAAACAAAAGAGTACATAAAGGGAGAGGAGGACATAAACCAAAACCTCTCCCAAAAAAAGAAGAACAACACAAAAACATGTGATCTACTAAGGACAAAAAACAACGAAGAACAAATTCGTTGATGCTGCTGTCTAATGAATTACAAATAAAAAAACCAATATAAGATCAGAAACTAAAACAATAGTTGGGAAAGCCTGCTAAATCACGTGAATAAGCTGTAATTGCACAAGGTGGACATGAATCCCACCAATGAACTCCCGCATTATCCGCACCAAAATTTGCTAAGCAATCGGCAATGCTGTTACCCTCCCGATAAATATGAGATACTTTAACAGTCATAGTAGTAAGAATAGTCCGACAGTTAAACCATTCAGTAGTGAAACGCCAAGGAACATCTACTTGAAATGAAGAAAGAAAATGAATCACTAAAGTAGAATCACTTTCAATCCAAAGAGAATGCCAACCTCTCTGCGAAGCCATTTGAATGGCGTGAATGACCGTCTGCAGCTCAGCTTCTAATGCATTAGCAATGCCAAGATTTCCTGAAAAACAACCTAAAACATGACCCAAATGATCTCGAAAAATGCCACCAAAACCTGCCAGACCAGGAGAGCCACGAGCCGCACCATCAGTGTTAAGCTTGACTTGATAAATAGAGGGAACATGCCACATAACTTCAACAATTTTCGGAGCTTTAGATGGCCTACCCTTAATACCAATGCGATGTAAAATGCAAAGCTCACCTACAGTATTCTTCATTGTGCCCTTACTCAAAAAATTAATCTCATGAAGTTGCATCTTAATAGAATGGAGTAAGGAACCTGGCAATATGATTAACTCTTGAAAGCGAAGAGCATTCCTTACATGCCAAATAGCATAAAAACCAGCTCCAATCATTCCCCACCATAACAAAGTTAACTGAGAGCTATAACCATGACGTACTGGGTAGGTAAAGAAAGAAATAATATCATTGAAGACACCCGGAACCTGAAACAAATCTAAAAGATTCCCCCAGATATTAGTTCCAAAAGAACAATGCAAAAAGAGGTGCTCTGCAGTCTCAACAGTATTATGACAGAGGGAGCAAACTGAAGACAAATGGCAATCACGAAGTTGTCGAATAACATCAGTAAGTAACTTTCCATGCATGTATTTCCACAAAACTACTGAGTTCCTAGC
>NC_020492.1:7011961-7024033 GCF_000184155.1 Fragaria vesca subsp. vesca
AAGATGAGGACGTTTTAAATCATAAGCAAGAGCTACTGTTAGCTTACCATCCTTTGCAGACTTCCAAACCAACCTATCCACGAAACCATCTTTGAAAGGGAGAGTAATCTTGATGATATCTTCCCAAAAAGGCGCACACAATGACTGTAAGTTAATGGGACAAACCCAGCAACCATTATTAATAAAATTCGACAACTTCAATTGTAGGGTATTAGCTACTGAAACTGGAATATTCAAGCGCTCAATGATTGAAGAACCCAACCAATTATGATGCCAGAAGTCAAGGGTTGTATCAGAGCCTATAATCTATTGTGAACCATCCAAAATATCTTGGAACATAGCCCATATATAGGGTAACAGGAAAATAGCAAAAGAAAACTACCCTTGTAATATAAGAGCAAGCTGAATCCAAAATTCACCGGAGCTATGTTCAGAAATTGACAGTCAAGTTCTGGTAACAATTTCGTCCAAAAAAAAAAAAAAATTACTGGAAACAATGCCAACTCGAACACTTATGGTGGTTATGTTTAATGTTCTAGTGGTTTCTAATTTTTTGGTTATATTATGTAGGCATTTGTATTTCACCTCAGAGCATCAGCATAACAGATTGTGTGGTCATGTTTCATGTTTGTACTGTAGATTTACGTTCAAAGTAAACCCCAAGCATAAGAGCATGCAACCTTTAATTTTTTCCTCCTTGTAATCTTTTTTTTTTTTTTTTTTTTTTTTCCTGAATCCTAATTGCTAAACATATACATAATCCTCATGCATGAAGAGATTCATAACTATAAAAAACTACAAACCGAGCAAGCGTTTGGGAATCTCAACTTCTACTTCAACAAATCCGGCATCACATCCCAGTAAATATCATAGGTCAAAGACTCTAAGTAGAACACAACAAAATGAAGAACAGTGCTATATATACCTCTCATTCCACTGATTCCAGCCAAGAGCTGAACACAGAAAACAACTACCCTTGCATCAAACCTAAAACCCAACACTTACGTAACCACATGGTTTTTCGTTTCGTAGTTTATTAATTTATTGTCGCCTGAAAATAACATGGAAGTGAGACTCAGGTCTGGAACTTAAAAAATGAGGATTATATAGCTCGACCAACCTTACCACGTGCTCAAGGGACACACCAGTGACACCACCACCAGAGACGTTGCTCTCTACTTTCCACGGAGCCATTCAAGCAACCAAAGAAAAGATGCTTTCACTTGTCTACACCACCCCTCTCCTCTCTTCTTCTTCAACAACTCGCCTCACCTCGTCACCACCTCGCTCTACCAGGTCTGCTCACACCTCTAAACCACTCGTCTCCACACAAATCGCATTCTCCTCGCTTCACTTTCTAACCACCGCAATTTCAGGCTCAAAATGTCGTCTTCATCGCCGTCCGATTCGCTTCCGCCTCTCCCGGAAAACCGCACCGTGGTACGTCCTCCGATTCCGATTCGCATTCACCTCCGGTTTGGTACTGGATTAATATTGTTTCTCTGATGATAGTAAATGTGACATTGCAGCTTGGCGTCGGCAGCATGGGCCTCGATTTCTTGGCCGCCGTCTCCTCTTATCCCAAGCCCGACGATAAGATCAGGACCACCAGCTTAAAGGTACTTCCGTTGACTTTTTCCACTTGCGTTGACTCGGCTCCTCTGTACCTATTGTAATGGTCCTTCCTTGTTTGTTGATGCATGATTTGACTTAGGTTCAAGGAGGTGGAAATGCGAGTAATGCTTTGACTTGTGTGGCTCGTTTGGGGTTGAGTCCCAGGGCGATTTCAAAGGTTACTGCATTTTTTATATGTTTGTTTATACAGAAGCTGTGATGGTTTTGGAATTTGAGGGACATGTTTTGAGCATTGGGAAATGATAGGTTTCAGACGATACACAAGGCAGGGGTATATTGGAGGAGCTGCAAGCCGACGGGGTGGATACTTCTTTTGTTGTGGTAAGCATTCAACAGGAGAACCATCATAATCTTGAAATAACTTCCTTATACAAGTCAAATAAGTAAGCAGAAAGTATTGAGAGAATTTGCATTTCTGTCACTTTACATTGCTTTGGTAGCTAATACTGCTTTGTTGATTTACCAATTCCCCTATGGCATATAATAAGTAGGACATGGATATGCTCTGAAATCTGAATATTGTAATCATTTTTGGATTCTTGTCTTATTTCAGGTTGCCGAGGAGGGTAATTCACCATTTTCCTACATTATTGTTGACAAGGAAACGTGAGACCAGTCTCTCTCTCTCTCTCTCTCTCTCTCTCTCTCTCTCTCTCTCACACACACACACACAAACATTAAGATATAAATGGAAGTTGAACATGTACAATAACAAAAAAAGTAGATAAAGAGGGACTAACTTTGGATCCAAATAGAATTTAATCAATTGATCGCTTGTTTATGTTGGTAAAAGTTCAAAATTTCAGAAACATCTTGCTAATTTTTTTCATTCATGTCATCTTTGGTGGTAACCAGGTTAACCAGTGCCGTAAAATGCACTTATGTATGAATATGGTGGGTTTTTTTGGGTAGAATATGAATGTGGTGGTTCAGTGGGTAATCATAGCATCATTGCCTAAATGATTTTCAAATCAATCTATGTTGTTCAACTGTATTTATGATCAGGAATGTACACTTGTCTCTTATAAGGCTTTTCTCGATTCTCAGTTTCTCATCCTCCATTTGATATTTTCAGGAATACTCGTACTTGTATTCATACTCCAGGATATCCTCCTATGATACCGGATGACCTTTCGCCTTCAAGTTTATCGTCTGCATTGGATGGAGCAAGACTTGCTTATTTTGATGGACGTCTGCACGAAACTGCTTTACTTGTTGCTCAGGAGGTAGCTGTTATCTTCGTGTTTCTAAAATTTAACTTGCTCTTAGGGCTTATCTTTAGTTAGTTTATTTATTTATTAATTATTTTTTGAGAAAATTGTAACCGAGTAAAGAGAATAAATAGCTGAGTTGAAGTCTTACAGGCTACTCGCCGGAGCATACCTATATTAATTGAGGCTGAAAGGATAAGAGAAGGGTTGGATGATCTTCTAAACTTGGCTGAGTATGCCATATGCTCAGTGAAATTTCCGCAGGCAAGTCGATTGTTCTTCCGTGATATACCATTTGCTGTCTATCCAACCATTTCAGCTGATAAAAGACCACCAAAGTTTTTTTTTTTTTGGATACTCATATTTGATATTTCATATATGTGATTTTCTAGATCATTGCTCTTCCTCTACCATCTGCTTTATTAGTTAATCTAAGCACCTTATTGCATATATTTCACTCAAGATATATGCTATGTGATTACTGATTTTATAATTAAGTCGGTCTTCATTTCTTTCTGGATCTTGTTGTGGGTTACAGGCATGGACAGAAGCGAAATCGTTTCCGAGTGCTCTTGTTTCAATGCTTTTGAAATTGCCGAAGCTCAAGTTTGCAATTGTGACCTTGGGTGAAGATGGTTGCTTAATGCTCGAGAGAAGTGTAGAAGGTATTTATGAGATTGCACATGTCTTACTGAAGAGGACAACATAGGGTCAGACAATGTGGCTTTGAATTTTGTACGTCTTGTATGTTTTTTTCTTGAATTTGAAAATTTACAGGTTTTCATTTACAAATCTGTGTCTGCAGAGCCTCCTCAGACGGAAGAAATAGACGTGGAAAGCTTATTCGAAGCGCTGAAGCAGAGAAAGGATGACAGCATAACCATCCCAACATATATTTCATCAGTAAGCCACTTTCTATTAACATCAAAAGTAGACTCCTTTTGCTTTTGTTGAAAATAAATCAAAGCGGCCCAGAAGGCTTGAAAGTAATTCTGGTCATTCTGCCGTCAACCATAAGAATGAGTTGCAGCTGGGCAGCATCAATTAAGCAATTGATTTCTTCAGTAGTTGAAATGAATTATAATGTAGGAAATGGAGCTTTTGATGCCACATTGAGTTCAGTTATGTGCAACTTTCTGACCTCAAACCAAAGGAAGTATGGACAAAATCACAAAATCATTGAAGCAATTGGTATGACACTATAAAAGGGCACTATAGGTCAAAAGAATTTGAGAGCACTTACTCTAGAAGCAAATTAGAAGTGAATAAGTTTCCGTGTGATACAACTCCAGAATCCTTTTCACCGCTTTTTTACCGGTTCCTTGCATGATTCTTGTCTGATTGTCAGTCCTTTTAGACTATTGTGAGGCCTCTCAAGGAGTTGAGTGTTCACCAGATAAGTTGGGAGCTCATCCACAGTAGCTGAATATTTACTTCAGTCTCAGGACAACCTAATTTTAACTTGAGATTCGTTCCATGTCAAATAACCGCATGGTACTTATTCATCTGATTTAATTGAAAGCATTGAACCAAGATAAGTTTATTGAAACGACTAATGTGGTGATAAAGTCTTAGCACATCTTAAGCTGGCATGATGTGGCCAGCAATACCCATCTTGAACCAAATGCACGTAGGAAGATGTAAAGGGAAATTTGGATCAGCAGAAGCCTTCTAATTGGCATTTGATACACACACACGCACACAAAAACCTGCTATGCACTCTGTTATCCTTTAGATACCAAAGCTGGGTGAATTGTGGATCCAAAGAAGAAGAAAAAATTAAAAAAAAGTTACTGAACTTCATTGCAGCTTCCAGGTCTAGAACTCTGATACCTGTAAGGACATGATTATATTTGTTATTTATGTATAATTAAGGTCTGCTATCCATTTAAATCCTCTCAGCCAGTGACAAAATTGAAAGCCAGCGGAATAGGGACAGTGTCTGGAAGGCTGTTTGTGGGAACAGCTGAGAAAATACCACCCTCTGAGCTCGTAGATACAACAGGTGCTGGAGATAGTTTTATTGGAGCAGTTATTTATGGTATGTTAATTTCTTTATTGTTAATGTGCTAAATTTAACTGATTGTCAGCACCTTTTCATGATGAACAAGAAAAAGTGGTTTCTAATTCACCGAGCACTTGCATTTGTATATCTATTGTTGAAATACATCAATAAAATAAAATAAAATAAAGGAAAACATTTGTATTCGTTTAGTTTCAAGAGATTGCAACATTTTTCATTCTTGAAAGCCCTACTTGCCATTATCCCGAACAAAATAGTTAGGAACCATTTCTTGTGACAGTGGGGCTGTGGTTGGGCTACAAGCATGACTCAGTAACTAGATAAGCCATCCATATTTATACGGGATTTCATTTCAGATCAACCTCTATGTACTGATTCTGGAGAAATGTTCAAGTCTTCTTTGATTTCCTATATTTGAATTAAATAGCTGCTGCAAATATTATGTCTGCACCTTATACGTTTGCAGCCTTATTCTCAATCAATCATACGATTCTTCTTTTGAACGATACGGTAGTAAGAAGTTGGTTTCAGACTTCAGTTTATCTTCCTTGTTATGGCTGTTGTCTCTTGTATTTTTTATTGATTCTGCAATTTGATATACTGCAGCTGTTTGCACCAACATGCCACCAGAGAAAATGCTCCCTTTCGCTGCTCAAGTGGTAAGAAGACATGTTACTGCCATACGGCCGACTGACCCAAAGCATAGTTTTATGTGGTAGTATTTTGTAACATATATTTGTTCATGACCATTTTCATAATTTCAATTGCAGGCGGCTGCCTGCTGTAGAGGTCTGGGAGCCCGAACTAGTCTTCCATACCGCACAGATCCACTCTTGGCACCATTTCTATGATACAGCGGTAGAACTTAGATCCTCTATTTTTGAGACATTAGGCCTAGAACTTGTGACCTTTCATCCCATGAGATAGAAATTTGTAAACTATATGTAGTCTCTTGACGGAGACATCTACAACCCCCTTGTGAACAACAGAAGGTCTGATAATGCAGTTTGTATATTTGTGCAATTTCATTCTTACTCAACTCCAGTAACTTCATTATAATTTTCTTATGTTGTGAGGTTAATAGTCAATTCTCAGTATTATTGCTGGAGCACTGTCCTCATATGTTGCTTCTGCTAAGTGCAATTTCTATGTCCATTTTTCAATTTTCAGGTACATATTAGATCAAAAAAATGGCAGGTATGCAACTGTCCTCGTATGTTGCTTCTGTTAAGTGCAATTTCTATGTCCATTTTCCAATTTTCAGGTACATGTTAGATCGAAAAAATGGCAGGTATGCAACTGCACATTATAAAATGCCATGGAGGAATCAGCAGTTTTTTTAAACGAAAGGATAGTACTTGCTCACATTAACCCTTGAACCACCATTGCCTAATAAACTGCTACTAGCTAAATCTGAGTTAAATACCTAATGAACAGCCTACTTAGTACATACCAAACAGCTAAACAACTGAATTGGAAGACAATCTCCTACATGCAGTGCACAAAAGGCCCTTCCCAATATGTCCAAAAGTTATCGATGGACTGCTAAATTAGACAGTTATGAAAAGCTCTAAACCTCTAAGATGATGGTCAAGCAGATAATTCACCGGTCTACAACAAGCTATCAGCCCTGGTTGGCAGCCTCCTGAAGAAGCTCAAAGGTGGAGAAGGCAGCTTGCTCCTGAATCTTGGCGGCCTGAGCACATACAATCCCACCAAAACCACAACCATTCTAATCGGCACAGCATAGAACACTACAGCAGCAATCAAGCAGAAGATCACAAACAAGAACGTTGCCCTTGGGTCTCTCCAGCTTAGCAATGCTTGGAACCTCTCACCTTGTGTAGCCACATCACCAACAACAGTTTGAATCCTCCCAGCCACACTCCTAAGCCGGTCATACCTCATCCTTACAACCTCTGCACTCCGACTCGTTGGGAACGAATCAAACTCCTCATCTAGCTCATCACCATAGACACTCTCAGCATGGGAAAGATTAGTGTCCATGAAACATGGGTGACGAGGACGGGACTTAAACCGCCACATTCCAACAAATGCCATATGCAGCAAGATCATTGGGACTATGAGCTCCGGAAATGCAACCAGTAAGAGGAAAGTTGCAACAAACAAGGCAGAGCAGATTGGTTTCTGCCAACTCCGCATCAGCTCCACAAATCTTCCAAAAGCAACAGGCCCTGATAGAACATTCACTAGCCTGAAGAAGTTGGCTTTGCTCCTTCTCATGCTCCACATATGTGAGTCATGGTCAAGCATGTACTCCACCACTTCTCTCCCCAACGGTGGCTCTGTCCTGCTAAGCCTCGATGCCACTACATTCATAGCCTGGTGCCTCAGAGTCTCCAGTTGATTCACAGTCAAAGGCTGCACAAAATGCATCTTGGGAAGCAGTGGCATAGTGTACATGTTCAACATGTTACCCATATTGGCACAAGAAAACCTGACCGCCAGATGAAGCTCACCCATTTTCTTGACACCGGAAGGGTGCAGCATCAAGAGAGGATAGGAGTGAGTGTAGACTCGATCAGACTCGAGTGTGGACAATCGAATCCTAACCTTCCCAATCCGAGAATCACGAACTCCAGCATTGTTGGCCGTGTTCTTATCAATCCGAGAATTATCAAACACCCCAATGGTAACAACCGTGCAAGGATCAAACACTTCCCAAGTGTACTGCTCGTTCCACTTAGGCGACAAGCTATCAACCACAGTTCGAGTTCGAACCCATTTCTGTCCATACTTCGCAACGCAATAAGCATCACTAGACCCTCCTTTCCCTTCTTTGATCTTCATTGGCATAAGCCCAGTGGCTCCCAAAATACCCATTTCAAGCACACCAATGTGGGGCTTCCAAAGCCTCTTATCAGTCGGCTTCAGATCACTGCTATACATTGTGGCCTCATCAAGTACGTGATAACCTCCATCAAGTGAAACCCTCAAATGAATTCTAGACCCAAACCTTGTCATCACTTTGGACTCTCCAGCTGCATTGGTGAAATGGCTGCTGTTATCAAGGTTGAACCACCTCGAAACAACAGGCTTGTCATCCGTTCGCCTTTCCATTGCTGCCACCGGAATAACCACTCTCCCAGCCACCTCATCTCGCCCTGGCCCAACCCTATCCTCAACACAGATCAGTAAGTAGTCCTCAATAGGCTCAGCCACCACAAACATCATCTCCTCATTCCATAAAGGATTTGAGAGGCTCCTCACACTGCTAGGCTGCGCAATTCTAGTCCTCAAGACCTGATTCCCCACCTGAATTTTCACAGAAAGCTCCGGAAACCTCATCATTGCAGACCCTTTCTCCCCAGGAACAATGTCTTGAGCTTCAATCACTTTAACCCTCAGGTACCAAAGCCTTGGTGTCAAGTAAACCTTGGACTTAATCGAACCAAGCCCATCAAAATTCACATTTGCAGCCTTCGAATGCCAAGCTTCAGCAAATGCCTCATCAGCCTGAGTCCCAAACCAAATGGAGATCATCACCTCCCCTGATTTCGACTTGTCTCCCTTCTTATCCTCCATTCTATACCACTGCGGCGCCAACTGACTATCCGGCGGAACCCTCTTCGGAACCTCATTCAAATCAAACCAGACCCTCCCCAAGAAGTCATCTTTGTTCCCCTCCTTCACAAAAACCTCCACCATTGAAGACTGTATGCAATCTTTAGAAAAAGCAAACACCTGACCCCACTCCACATTGTTCAAACTCACCCTCTTTGTTATCCCTCTGTAATTTCCCAACTTCACTTCAGCCACAACCTCCCCTCCTCCGAAAACAGAAAAGTCTCTAGCTTTAACAACTTTCACATACAAATACTGCATTTGCTCAACAAGGTCATAAGTAGAGCTAGTTTTATCCTTTTTCAAAGACTCACCGCCGAGCTGAGGCCTCGTCTCCTTCAGCGAAAACTCCGTCATCCCATTTCCGTACACAACCCCTCCGCCGCCTCCTCCTCCTCCTCCGGTCACTCCGCCGCCGCCGGAAATTGCAGAAACAGGGCCTGTATTGATCAGAATCGGCTTCATCATCACTCCTTGGTTGTTCTCCACAGTCTTTGAGTGATTATTGTTGCTCTGACCTTGCTGCGTCGGCTTTACTTCTTGTATCAGCTGGTTCTGTGAAGCCATAACCGAGCTTTGGCCCTGAAGTTTCTTGCTTTTCTTCGAAAACCCAGAAGACGAAGCAGAGTTGGAAACAGAGGAACCCAGTATTCCATTAGCCCTGGTTTCCTTGACCTCTTCTCTGGTCGAAAGGTAAAGCTTCAAGCTAATCTCGCCTCTGATATGAGAAAAGAGGCTTCTTTTGTCGAGTGTATAAAGCTGAGGAATCTCCTCTCCTTCTTTAGCAATATTAGACCCCGAAACTCTGACCTTTCCCAGAAAATTTCTGCTGTTGCCGGACCTCCTCTCGTTGAAAATGTTGACCTCTATGGCTCTGTAGGGAAGATCAGCCACGTCCTTGACATGAAAGACTAGCTTCTCGTTCCAGACCGGGTTGAGGTCCTTGTACTTCACCTGGGTTCGGAGCCTCTGGTTTTCGAACTCGATTTCGACGAATGGGGACGACGAACCTTCGCCGTCTTTGGGCATGAGGTTGTGTGCCGCCACTACCTCCACCACCAGGCGTTCTTTGCCGGTGGTGCTGCTCACTGTCATGGCTTGGCTTTGTTGAACAAGAAGAAGAAGAAAGAAAGAAACAGAGAAAATGAAAGAAGAAGCAGAGAGAACAGAGAGGAATAGGAATTAAAAACAGAGGAAGCAAAAGCAGAGAGAGAGAGATGGAGAGAGGTGTATGTATGGGGACACAATGTGACAAATCCGGAGGCTCAATAAAGCCTATAAACCACTGTGCGAATCAGAAGAGCGTGCAGCTCAGAGATAGAGAAGAAGAGAGAGAGAGAGAGAGACTACTCTGTTTTAGAGTACAGAGGAGGAGCTCAGTCACTGAGTTGGAAGAAGCAAAAGACAATCAAGCAGTCCCACTCTTTGATTCAACGCGTGATGTGCACGGAACAATGGACATACGAGAATAGTGTTCGACCGATTGGATATAGTAGGACCCCAGCGGAGTTTGTTTAAACGTTAACCCACCTTGTTCAATGCAACTTTGAATCAGCTGGGGAAGATAAACGGAGCTTTTACTCGGGTCGGGTATAACCAAGACCAAGAATAAAGCTTTGTCCTCGTGTACTTAAATAGCTACAATTTTCTTTGGTGAAAATTAAATCTTTACTGTCATTTCTGTTATGGGAGCCTGCAAAAAGTAATTAGGGAAGGTTTGGGCAAAACAGTAACTTATGAGGGATGTAGCCATTTTGTGCCAGGATAGTTATGCATGAGTTAAATATCTATCTCCCGATTCCCTAGACCTAGAGTTTTATTTGCAAATTTTAATAACATAGTGCAACAGTTAGACTAGACTTATTAGAGAGTCTACAATACATGACATGCGTGTAAATACAAGATACAATACAATACAGATGATAAGATCTATGTCGTTAATACAAACGCATAGTGGTTCTAAAATATGAATGATTAAAACTACACCCATGTCATGTATGGATCCTAGTTTTTTACGTAATCAAATATTATCTGAATTATTTACCTGGATTTATATTTGGTGACCGGGAAGATTTGAATCTGAAACGGGTCGGGTTGTCAATTGCCACACGCGACGGAGCAGATAGAAGAGAAATGTGTGTCAGAAAAGCTGAGGTAAGGTAGCAACTAGAAAGGCGCGACATTATTATTTTAAAAATAAAACACAACCTCCGAGGTTCTGAACTAGAACTTTGTCCTTTCGCTTTCTTCCAACATAATTTTATTTATATATTTCTTTTCTCTGTTTTTTGAGAATTTATGTTTGGTCGTCGCGCGAGGCGCGTGTGACACGGTCCCCGGTGGCGCTCCGGTCCGGTGGTGGTGCACTGGTGCAAGCTTCATGGCTGTCATGTGGGTCCCTTGTTTTCACAGTGTTTCACACGCGTGGATATTCACAATGGGTACTATACTGTTCTGTACTGTATTCTTTCTTTAAAAAAAAATTCCTGGGTCTGGTGACTCTGGTCTGCTCTGGGTCACACAGCAAAGCAAAAGTGAAGCCAAAAATGGGATTTGGTTTCTAGCTGGGTTTAATCTGAATGATTCGGGCGAGTGTGTTAGGGATTGAGCATGAAATGTAGCAAGCATTCATTGCAGAAATGCCTTGATTTGGTTGGATTTTGGAGAATGACGACACTTGATGACTTGATTAAAGATTGTTGGATTTTGTTTTTGTCTTGTTTCGTTTACGGTTATAAATCCGTTATGGCAAGTCTGTACTTAGCTTTAAGCATCATTGCAAGCTTCATATGGTCCCCAAAAGAAGATCTAGCTAGGTAGGTCTTGTCCCATGAATTGAAGAACATAAAATGGTTGTCTCAAGATTGAATGCAATTTTCGGCCCGTAGCTAGAAACTTAGTCACGATAACCTACGAGATTTTAGTCTTTAACAAGAAACTCAGTAGTGTTTACATAATTAGTTAAACAGGTGAATATGACTGATGAAAACTTGTCTTCAACATTACCAAGCTCACAACATCATGTTTCGTTAATTAATCGATTCATATAATAGCTAGCAAACTTGTCACACTAATATGATGACAACTTTATTTGTTGTCAACATATAATACACTTAGTATGATTGCCTTGCGTTGTACAGAATGAAATCTCAGTTGTAGATCATGTCCAACCTGCAGGATGCATATCGGCATAGTTTCTGTTCAGGTAAGATCTTAATGTTTATTACACAATAGCATAGTCAAAACATTGGTCAAACCTTTCCATCAACATCTATATATATAGATATTTTCCATCAACATCTATATAGATATTTTCCATATCACAGCGTGGCTATTTAAATCTCTCCACTAAAAGAATGTTGAAGATGGATGGGCAATTTACAGTGTCAGATGCAGAGGTCACTCACTTGCACAAAGGATTCTCACCGCTCTCTTCTTCGGACCCACAAGAATCCCAGAGAGGATGAAAGAGATGGCTTTCTTTTTGCTCACAAGTAAGACAACAGACAAAACTTGAGTAATAGAGGATACCAAAAGAGACACAAGAAATTCCAACCCAGTGACCCATCTCTCTCTCCCTCTCTAAATTTTCTGATGGCGGAAAGCCATAAAAGGAAG